>NC_057714.1:79712643-79717965 GCF_004010195.1 Chiloscyllium plagiosum
TCCAGAATTGCCTTCTCCCTGGTCGGCTCCAGCACCAGCTGTTCTAAGAATCCATCTCTGAGGCACTCCACAAAGTCTCTTTCTTGAGGTTCAATACCATCCTGATTCTCCCAGTCTACCTGCATGTTGAAATCCCTCATAACAACTGTAGTAATATCTTTGCGACAGGCCAATTTCAGCTCCTGATTCAACTTGTCCGACAACCAGCCTACTGTTTGGGGGCCTGTAGATAACTCCCAAGAGGGTCTTTTTACCCTTAGAATTTCTCAGCTCTATCCACACTGACTCTACATCCCCTGATTCTAGGTCCCCCCGCGCAAGGGACTGAATATCATCCCTTACCAATACCGCCATCCCATCCCCTCTGCCCGTTAGTCTGTCCTTACGATAGCACGTGTAGCCTTGAATATTCATTTCCCAGGCCCTGTCCACTTGAAGCCACGTCTCAGTTATCCCCACAATATCGTACCTGCCAATTTCCAAAAGAGCCTCAAGCTCATCCATCTTATTTCTAATGCTTCATGCATTCATGTATAGTATTTTTAATTTATTACTGCCCTCACCCTTCCCATCAACTCCTATTTCACTCAACCTTACTGCATGATCCCTTTTTGAATTTTCTGCCTCATTGATACAGTTGTCTTTCTTGACCTCCCTTGTTCTAACTTTCCCTTCAATTTCTTTCTTAAACATCCAGTTTGTCCCCCCCCCCCCCCCGCTACTTAGTTTAAATGTAGCGGTGTTGCAGTAGCAAACCTGCCTGCCAGAATGCTGGTCCCTAACCTATTAAGGTGCAAACCGTCTCTCTTGTATAATTTATGCTTACTACAAAACATACCCCAGTGATCCAAGAAATTAAATCCTTGCTTCCTGCACCAGTTCCCCAGCCACACGTTCAAAGTACCGGAGAATATGTGGAAACTCATGTGGAGGAGTGCATTCAAGCCTTGAGATCATGCCTTCCTCCATGTGGAGGCTGGTGAACCCCATGCAGAATCAGGTTTATCACATGATCAATATACATGAAGTCCTGTGTCCCATCAAGCTAGCCACCAGACTCATCACAGCAGTAGTTAGGCAAGAGGGGAATGAGCCACCTGGATCTCTTCCCCTGCCTGTCTGCTCATTTCCAACAGGTTTATCCTGACCAAGACCAGAGCCACTTTATGAGTTTCAGGCTCAATATGGACCTCATCACCTGCATTCTCATCCTGCTGCACTTTTGGATTTCCTTCCAGGTTTCCCTTCTCTGCAGGGATTCAAGGAGGTGCCAAAGCAGAGAAAGAGAAGAGGAGCACTGTGCTATCTGTTCTGGATAATCTTTTCAGGGTAAGCCCAGAGTGAGCAGGTGCTTTTCATTCACTCTGCTGATACTCCCTGAGCCTCCAGTAGATGAAACTGACGGAGATACCAATCTAGGAGATCCACAGAATGACCCTCACAACCTTTGGAAAACAGAAGTGTCTGCAAAAGTTCATTGTGTAAAGGAGTGGTGTTATCAGCAGCCTGCTAGCTCATCAACTAATGATGTTACAGTTGTATCAAGGCCCAGTGGGCAGAAAAGGAAAGGTATTTTGACAGTGCAGCAGTAGTGCAGAACAAAATTCCCTCAATTCCTCACAGTTGAATGGTTCACAGCACCATGTTTCCTTGGTCAGTCTGTCATTGACCTTGAAGCTCCTGCTTTCATCCATCCAAACTCAAAACCTCAGACCTGTTCAACAATTGTCACACTGAAGTTCCTCTAATGCTTCTGGCATATACTTTCATGCCCTGTGTACAACAGTGTCTAAAGCTTGGACTATGACTCCTCAACTTCAAGCAGAATTTATTTGAGCTGCAGAATATTTACTGTCATTGAGGTTACCATAGATCATACTGATATCGAACCTCTCCCACATGCTATGCCTGCAGTACAATAGTCTTGGCCCATAGACATGGCATTGTGGTCCCAAAAAGGTCCCCTCTCCAGGCAACATAGTGGCTGGAAGGTGCCAGAGATTGAGAAGGTGTTGACAGTAGGAAGAGTATGGCAAAGGAACGGTTGCTGAGGAGACCTTCTCCACAGAAAACCTTGTTCAGGAGGGGAAGTTCTAATTCACCAGCCTCAGGCTTCATCTGTGACTTCAACTCAAATTCCTCATTCCTAATCTGGTGACATCATTGGCACAGGTGCAGTCTCATAGTGGTGGCAGTGATATTTCCTATGGCCTTTTGTGGCAGCTGATGTCATGAGCTGCATCTGCATGTGTGCAGGAACCATGTTACTGTTATCGATAAGCACTCCGATGTTTAAAATACTAATAGACCACAACTTTTGCAGCATTCAATGCTTCCATCTGTTTCTTGATATCATATGGAATGAATCAAATTGTCTGAAAAGCATTATCTGTGATGCTGGGGACCTTTGAAGGAGGCAGAGATGGATCAACCACTTGGCATTTCTGTCTGAAGATAGTTGCAAATGCTTCAACATTATTTTTGGCACTGGTGTGCTGGGCTTCTCCACTGAAGTTAGGGATATTCTCTTCTACTGAGTTGTTTAATTGTCCACCACTGTTCACGACTGAATGACGCAGGACTGCAGAGCTTAGATCAAATCCGTTGGTTGTGAGATCGCTTAGCTGTATCACTTGCTGCTTATGTTGTTTGTCATGCATGTAGCCTGGTTGTGTAGCATGCCTTCTAGTACTCTTCATTACTCTGAGCTAATTTCTTATATTCAAAATGAATGACCTTTATTCAATAGTAAACACCCCTGACAAACTTTTGTCTAGCCACCTAATCTGTGTTTTTTTCCACTTTCACCTCCCATCCACATTATTGATTATACCACTTAAGTTGGTTTTGTCAGCAAAATTAGATATTTGGATCTCTATTCATTTGTTAAAATTATTTGTACATTTTTTGAAATGCTGAGGACACATGACAGGTCCCTATATAAACAGGTAATAACATTCTATCAATTACTGCATGCACGGTTTTTATCTCAAACATGGTCCAGTATATTATGAACTTCTAATGAATACTTTCAAAACTGTATAACATGAGATTTGGACACATAGAAGTCTCACAGATATTGAAACAGAGCTTCTTTATGTTGCTGGCATCATATTAACAGCATGGTGACTCAGTGGTTAGCATTGCTGCGTCACAACACCAGTAACCTGGGTTCAATTCCAGCCTCGGCTGACTATCAGCATGGAGTTTACTTGTTCTCCCTGTGTCTGCATGGGTTTCCACCCACAGTCCATAGATGTGCAGGTTAGATGAATTGGCTATGCTAAATTGCCCATAGAGGTCAGGGATGTGCAGGTTAGGTGCATTAGTCAGGAGAAATGTAGAATAATAGGGGAATGGGTCTGAGTGGGATACTTGGAGGGTCAGTGTGGACTTGTTGGGTCAAATGGCCTGTTTCCAAAGTGTAGGGATTCTATGATTAATACAGCACAAAAGGAAAATAAGATTAAACAAGGAACAATTTACATGGAAGAATCCTGGTTTACATAGGGTTGATGGCTCAGTTGTCTCTCTGTTCTTTCTTCCCATGAACTCTCCCTCCACCAGAGACACCCCTTTTCCAGAAAAATGGTCTGACTGCTCTTGCTGCCCTCACTCATCAACACCACCTACTGGAGGTTTCATTACATAGTTTCCTGCTTGAAACTTGCTGTTGCTGTACCTACATTTAGCAGACAGCAAATCGTTTGCTCAGCAGTCGTGCTATTGGCAGGTTCAATTACACCTTGATGCCTAAGATCAGCATTTTCTTCTATAATCACCAATCTGGACATGGCTCTTTTATGGATCATCCAAGTTAGGGTTTAGTTCAATTAGCACTCTATGAAGGATTTGATTGATGGCACTTGATGCTTCAATTTCTGCCTTTCGGGAAGGACCTCTCACCCTTGAAAATGATACAGGGAACAGGCCTCACAGTATTGGATTCAATACACAGGTCATTCCAGGATGCTGCATTGCTATCCAACTCCACTTCACTTGTGACATCATTTACCAACACTTAAGATGCGCAATACCACTGAATGATCTGCTTGTACCTACTTCATCTATCAGACTTTAGGCCTCAAACAAATCCCCTCTGAACTGTTTCCTGAGGCTGCCCTACAGCTACTGGTTCAACAACACTGGAGTAGCTACCTGTGTCCAACTGCTGGATGACTGTGTGGTTCAGGGTCCCACACCATCTGTATCTTATTCTCGCCCTTGATATTCCAATTTAGGAGGGATACCCTTACACCAATTGGAAGATCTTATTTTAGCTTTGGAACGATTCAATGTTATTCTTTCAGTGTTTCTGGACTGTATCTCAAATGCCAGGCTTAGCCCATTGTGATGCTCAGCTGTTCACTCATTGTGTTGGTTATCTCCATATGAAAGTGTGGTGAGGCCAGGGAGATAATCAAAAGGGAAAGACTAGATCTCATATTAAAGAAGGAGATAGTAAGACTGCAGATGCCACACTTTTCCAGCACCACACTTTATCAGCTCTCATCCTAAAAATAAAACATAATATGGACAATAGCCTGTGGATGAGTGTGGGCTACTAATGTAAGTATCAACCAGCCCCAGAAAGGTTCTCAAGCTGCAATCCTTTGCTTTCAGGGAGGCAAGGTGTGTAGACAGTCATGCAGAGTATGATTGAATCATTTACATTGTTCATTACCCTCGGATGATGCAGAGTGACATGGCTCATGGCAATGCCATAGACCTTGCAAGGCTCCTGCAGTATCTTGCTCTTGAAGATGGTACAAGCACACAGATCACTCCAGGATTCTGGATCATTATTCGACTCCAATTCACTTGAGACACAGTAACATTGATTATATTTGACACCTCTTAGTTATGGGTGTAAATAGCCTTAGTGATCTTGAAGACATTCATGAATACAATAACATGCTCAGAACTATCAATAATGGGGTCAAGAATCGCAAAATCTGTTGCAAAGCCCTCTAGAGATCTAAAACAAAATCAGAAAGTGCTGGAGAAACTCAGCAGATCTGGCAGCATCTGTGGAAAAAAAAGAGAGTTAACATTTCAAGTCCAGTGACTCTTCATCAGAACTGATGACAGCTAGGTAAAATGGTACTTATGATACAGAAGAGTTTGGGTGGGAGTAGGGGGGTGGGAAATGGGGGAGGTGAGCAGGTAGGCAGAGTTAGAGTTCAGAGAGAGAGAGATATGAAAAGGGTAGGTAAACAAGGGGATTATGGAAGGCAGGCTAGGTCAGAAGAAAAGAGCTGAAAATGAGTTGCTGGAAAAGCGCAGCAGGTCAGACAGCATCCAAGGAGCAGGAGAATCGAC
>NC_057714.1:79718411-79729495 GCF_004010195.1 Chiloscyllium plagiosum
GTGGACCTGACGAGGGAGTCACGGAAGGAGTGGTCTTTTCGGAACGCTGATAGGGGAGGGGAGGGAAATATATCCCTGGTGGTAGGGTCCGTTTGGAGGTGGCGCAAAATGACGACGGTTGATACGATGTATATGGAGGTTGGTGGGGTGTTCCGCAAGGCTCTGTGTTGGGATCACAACCTTTTCCTTTATATATTAACGATCCAAATGAAGGAAGTGAGGGCATTCTGGCTAAGTTTGCAGACGATACTAAAGTAGATAGAGGGACAGGTAGCATTGAGGAGGTAGAAGGCTGTAGAAGGATTTGGACAGGTTAGGAGAGTGTGCAAATAAGTGGCAGATGGAGTACAACATGGGAAAGTGTAAGGTCGTGCACTTTGTTAGGAAGAATAGAGGCATGGACTATTTTCTAAATGGGGAGAAAATTCAGAAGTCTGAAGTGCAAAGAGACTTGGGAGTTCTTGTCCAGGATTCTTTCAAGGTACACTTGCAGGTTAACAGTTAGGAAGGCAAATGCAGTGATGAATTTATTTTGAGAAGACATGAATATAAAGACAGTGATGTACTTCTGAGGCTCGATAAGGCTCTGATCAGACCACATTTGGAGTATTGTGCACAGTTTTGGGCTCCATATCCAAGGACGTACTGGTCTTGGAATGTGTTCAGACGAGATTCATGAGAATGATACCAGGAATGAAAAGCTTAACATATGAAGACTCTAGGTCTATACTTGATGAAGTTTAGAAGGATGAGGGGGAATCTAATTCAGACTTACAGAATACTGAATGGCCTGGACAGAGTGGATGTTGGGAAGATGCTTCCATTGGTAGGAGAGACTGGGACCTGAAGACACAGCCTTAGAGTAAAGGGAAGATCTTTTGAAATGGAGATAAGGAGAAACTTCTTTAGCCAGTGAGTGGTGAATCTATGGAATTCATTGCCACAGAACGCTGTGGAGGCCAGATCATTGAGTATATCTAAGACTGAGATAGATAGGTTCTTGATTATCAGGGGATCAAGGGTTAAGGGAAGAAAGCGGGAGAATGGGGTTGAGAAACTTATCAGCCATGATTGAATGGCGAGCAGACTCAATGGGCTGAATGGCCTAATTTCTGCTCCTATACCTTATGGCCTTATGGTCTTAAGGACTGGTTGTAGGGGTGGGTAACAAACATGGAAAGATGGAACTAGGCTCTAAATTTAGTGAACTTGATGCTGAGTCCCAGTGCTGCAGGGTCCCAAGTGGAAAACCATATTATGTTCTTCAAGTTTGCATTGTGGATTGTTGGAACACTTCAGCAGGCCTGTGACAGAAATGTTAGTGTGGGAACACACTGGTGTGTTGAAGTGCTAGGTGACTGGAAACTCGAGATCACTTTTACAGACAGAATGTAGTTGTCTGCAAAGTAGTCACCCAGACTGTATTTCATCTTCCCATTGTAGACCGTGAACAGTGTGAATAGCAAATACAGTAGACTACATTTAATGAAGTACATATCTGCTTCACCTAGAAGATACATCTGGGGCCTTGAATGGTGAAGAGGGAGGAGGTAAACAGATAAGTGTTACACCTTCTGCAATGCATGGGAAGATGCAGTGGTGATATGGGGAGGTGTTGGGAATAGAGAAGGAGTGGCAGAGTGTCCAGGAGGCAGTGGTTGACAAAGGACAGGAGGGGAAAATGTGTCTGTTGTGATATCCCAGTGCAAGTGACAGAAATGGTGGCTTACAGTGCTGATGGGGTGGTAAGTGAGGACCAGAGAGTCCCTCTCATTGTTATGGGAGGGAAGAAAGGTGATGAGGACAGAATCCTCAGTTGAGGTAAAAGGTGGACACTTCTGTGGCTCCCTCCTGTAGAAGGTGGCAACATCAGAACCTAAGTGACAGAGATGAAGAAACTGAAAATGGGATAGCATCATTACAGGAAGCAGGGTGTAAGTATGTACAGTCAAGATAACTGCGGGAATGGGTGGATTTGCATTGGATATCAGTGAATAGCCTATCCTCAGAAATGGAAACTGATGTCTAGGAAGAGAAGGGAGATGTCAGAGATACATCAGGTAAAGGTGGGGGCAGAATGGAAATTGGAAGAAAAGTTTTCCAGTTTAGAATGAGAGAGGGAAGCAGCACCGAGGATGTCATTGATCTACTGGAGAGAGACTTAGAGGGAGTGACCTGACTAAAATTTGAACAAGAAGTGTTCCACGTACCCCTGCAAAATGACAGGCATAACTAAGAGCCACGCGGTTCCCATGGCCACACCTTTGATCTGAAAAAGGAGTTAAAGAAGTTGTTCAATGTGAGGTCAAGCTCGGCGGGGGGGAAAAAGTTGGTTGTGGGTGGGGCTGGTTCAAACTTTCCTTCCAGGAAGAAGTTGAGATGCCTAGAGATCTCTTGGCAACCAGTGATCCACTGCCAGGGTGAAATTACTTCCCTACTTTGGTCAAAATGCACCTCTCAATTTTGACTGTAATCATCAATATCAGCAGCCATCCCACGTCAGTAACACTTTCTGGTCAGGGCAGTCACCTTTTCTGTTGCTTGGTGTCCTGCAATTAACACTTGACATAGGAGATGTCAGAATGGATGGGTTTCTTCACCTCTCTCTCCAGATGATAGAGGACTCCATTTTCTTTCAGCATTGCAACAGTCTCTGCGCCAGTTTGAATCGCCTCAACAGCTGGTGCTGAGTTGGTGGATATTGGGTCTTCCAGTATCAGTAGCTATCTTTGGAACTGCTTATTTTCGAGCGAGATGGTAAAAATGAAACATGGCTCTACCTGTCTGGATCTTCTCTGGATTTCACTCAAAAACACCTTAATTTTTAAAGGAGGGTCCCGAAGAAAATGTCATAGGGAAAGGAGGTTGGAACACTGTCTTTGACTTTGGGCATAGATATGATGTGGGCCACAGACCCCTCCAGCCTGACAGGAATAGGTTCCCCCTTGTCAGTCAATGGGAATCAGCATTGCATTACATTTGCCTTAATTGCACTGGATCTGGAATCAAAATGACACAGGTTCAGCAGCCTATTGGATTTCTGTTGCTCCAGATGACATTTGAAAGTGGCTGAGTGGGTTGTCGTCTGTAAACACCCCAAACTCTGCACTGATCACAATGTCTATTAATATGTGGGAAATAGCCCACCTCAAAGCTAGCAGCTTGAGTTTCATACTGGAGTAATTCCTCATACTCCTCATACATCTCTTGTTTGACTTGAGATTGATGGGATATAAGCAATTACCACTTTTTTCTGCCTTTGAACCAGTGTCAGCACTGCTCAAAGCCAAGGAAACTGGCATTGGTTTCCAGTATAAAAATATGAGTTGGAAATTTGGGCACCTAAAGAAAAACTTCTGCTTGAGGAGAGTGCAAAAGGAGTCTTCACACTTTGGGATCCAATGCCCTGTGATGCTCTGTGAAATATGCCATGTACACACTTTCCCAAGAACTACTTCAGCATTCTTTTACTTCTTCAACAAATCACGCAGTGGAGCAGTCAACTAAGTATAGCCTTGCAAAGCTTCTTATTGTAAACAAACTTGACTAAGACATCCACGCAGTTCCCTCCACATCATGGACTCGGATCATTCCTGCACAACTCAGATGTTTTCATTAACAAGAAAAATATTACTCCTGACAATGAAGTGAGCAAGGTACTGTACTTTTGTCTGGAAGAGCTGGTACTTCTCTGGTTTGACTTGCAAGTTAAATGGCAATAAGCAGGCTAAGATTGTGTCCAGGCTTGCTAGAATCTTGAATGCTGAACTACAGTTGGATGATGTCCAGATACACAAGAAGGGACTGAACAAAAGTCACCAAAGCCTTTATCATGCTTGAAGGTTGTAGAGGTGTGTCAGAGCACAAACAGCATTCTCACTTATTTGAAAAGTTTCCTGGTGCCTGTTGAATATCCTCTTTTCAATGTCTTATTCAACAATAGTAAATGGTTATAACCATGAGCCAGAGTGCTGATATAATTTGCATCCTTGAGAACTTGCAATGCTTCGTCAATCATAGGTAAAAGGTAAGCAACCTCATGAAACTTTGCATTGACAGTTGGAACCCAGCATATTTTACCATCAAGCCAGGGGTTCAGGCCTGCTTCAACACAGGAATGCATGTCAGAAGCAGCACCAGACATACTTAAAAATAAAGTGCAAACCTGGTGAAGCTACAAAAACAGGACTAAACAGTGTAGAGAGCAAATTTTAGAGCTAAGCAATTCTACAACAAAGATCTAAAAACTTTGCCACTTCCAGTCATGAATTAAACAACTCACAGGAGGATCTCCACAAGCTCCACAAACCCCAAGCTATGAGAAAAGTGCGATTGAGTACAGGTAGGGGATATCTAACCCCTGTGTAACAGAGACCCACATGAGGGAAGAGGCATCATCAGTTCACAGTACTCAGCAAGATGCTAAATGGAAAGAAGTGAGTAATGGTTGACTCCTCCGCTTTTGTGTCAATTAGCCAATGTGTCTGCCAAATTTCACACTCACTCGAAGGCAAGTCTCCATTGCTCTACATAAAACTAAGCCTCTTGCTGAAGAACCCTCACCTCCTGTCTTTTGTGGATTGGATGGGGTCTCTTGCCTGACGGCAGTTCCGGCCAAGATCTTTGAGGGTAGTCTCATTTGAAGTGATCATCCTGCCACAAATACAGACTAGCTATGATGATAGAACAGTGAGGACTGTATCTGTGCATTTGTAGTAATCCATTCCACCTGCCTCTTCACCAGAGGTCTACATTCTGTCCGCACTAACTGTTACCTCTGTAAGTTAGAATCCCGAAGAGCGTAAACAGTTCATTTGCCTTCGAGTCTGCACTGACCTTCCAAAAAGCATCCCACCCAATCCCTCTCCCTGTAACCTGCGATTCCCAAGGCTAATCCACCTCACCTGCACATCGCTGGACACTACTGGGCAATATTGCATAGCCAATCCTCCCTAAAACTGCACATTCTTGGAGTCTGGGAAGAACCGGAGCATACGGCAGTAACCCTCACACACATGGGGAGAAAGTCACCCAAGGCTGGAATCAAACTGGGCTCCTGATTCTGTGAGGCAGCAGTGTTAACCACTGAGCCATTATGCCACTGTAAACCTCACTTGCAATGACCTCTTTTCTGATCTTAAGTGTTCAACCTTTCCCCATAATCTGGGTGATGTGATTCCTCAGCAGTACTTCAAAGATCTGCTGCAGACTTCTGAATACCTATACTTCTTCCCAGCATTTCTTAAAAGGCTTTCCTGCACAGATATTCCATCATGAACTTAACTAATTCACTTCAATATATCGTAATATCTAAATGTACAAGACAATCTGTAACTAACCAGAGATACAGTAAGGATCAGTCTTACAGCAAATTATGGTCCAACATTCAATTAACTAGCTGCAGCTGCTCTCAGAGAGCTTGTGTATCCTGTTTATGAGCCGAGAAAATAAACTAACTTACTTCTTTTAAACAACAATATGTCTCTATTGGATGATATTTTTGGATAGCTAGTTGTTAAATTTAAACAAAAAATGTATTTAGAGAAGGATTAACCTATAAGTGCCCCTCAATCAACTAACTCCTGAATTCTCTGTACTCATGCAAAACTCAGTACCAAGCATTCTGTAGTTAATTACATAGTTAGCCTGATAATCTCTGTTTTCTGTGTAAGAACACGTTTTTCTTCTTCACCTGCTCCCTCTTCCAAAAGCTTGCCCTACCCAGTATAATTTCTGTGCATTCTTCTTATCATTTCATAGACTAAAAGGAATGAAAATTATTGCACTCATGTTTGGGAGAAAATGTCATTCTGAGATGAAAGCATTATAGATTTCCAGGTTTTTCCAAAAGGTCTCACAGTGGTGGACCCCAACATATCTTCAATTAGTGTTACTGCATTATTTTTAAAAAGGATATGAAATAGAACATATTGCTTAAGAGATACAAAAGTAAACACATCTCAAATGATGAGGTAATGTTAGGATCACTCACATATGATGTAGCTCATGTGTGAGTCCTGGATTATATAATACCCTGGCTGATTTTGATTGATAATCTATCTATCTTTTGGCATAGAACTGATAATCTTACAATAGTAATAAAACTAAATTATAAATCAAACTTCAAAGTTTATCTGCTGAAAACACATCTACCAAATGGTGTCCTGTTACCGAATCATGATTCAGCAAGTATTAAAAAAAACATACTTATCCTTGGAGAACTTTTAATTGAAGATTTAGGTAGATAAAGTATGCCATAAATACTTCATCCCTTATTTACCATTGGTTAATAAAGTATTTGAACTATCTCAATAAACCTTTAGAATTGCTTTTGAAATTAATAATGTACATAGATTCAACAAGACTTGGCACAATCCAATGCAAATAATAACCATGTAAACATAGCAACAAATGCTTAATTCTCATACCAGTTCATCGTTTATTAAAGTTTAATTTTATGTCAAAACAGATTTGAATTTCCAAGAATTAGGTTAAAATATTCAATCGCTTGCAACTGTCAGGTTTAACCAGAGTGTGGGTGGGAGAGTGGTGAATACTGCCATATAGTTCAGTGTTGAGATGAATGCTGCTTATAAACAGATGAACAAAGTAGGTTCAAAAACACAATGAGAAATAGTTAAATTACATCAAGTGGATTGAACAAAATAATAGCAGAGTTTAACATGGGTACACATGAAGTGCTCAGATAAAAGATAAAAGGGATAACTCTACATGAATTACATTAAAATAGCTATGGTTGAAGCTGAAAGATAACTTTAAGTCTTAGGAAACAACACTAAGCAGTGTGGGACATAAAACAGTAAAATAATTTGATGCTAAACTTCACAGACAAAACAGTAGAAAGCAAGTTAAGGGAGATAGTGTTCCAGTCAGGTGACACCTTGAATATTCCATCCAGTTCTAGTCGGTAAGAAACAAGAAAAGCACTCAAGGCATTCAAGCATTATTTAAGGGACTAGAGTTATGAGAAAAGACCAAAGGAACTTGGCTTTTCAGCAAAGCAGGAAAGTGCCTGGAATATAATCATATAAAGTTGAGACATCATGAACAGTAAAAGAAGTTAATCTAGTAAATGCTTTGAAATAAAAATGTCGGAATAGAGCTAAAGATATAGCTTCAAATTAGAAATGCTAACTTTACAGCAGTTGTCAAAACATTATTCTTCATTTACCAAATGATCATCTTCAACAATAAACTTCCAGATAGAGCAGGGAAGGAAAAAGCACTGGAAATGGACATTACAATGTGAGGCAAGAGAGGAGATTCACATTTCTTTATTAGAAATCACATTATGATTTCTTTGGAAAGATGAATCAAATTAGTTGAATGGCTTTCTTAATCCAAAATTATTTTATAACCTTGTAATATCAGCTAATACCTCAATGTCAATTTCTTTTGACATGGTTTTGGGGAGGAAAGAGTATGAGAAAACAATTTTGTTTTATGTTTTATGTTGAGCACTGTTTTTCAGAAAACTCTATGTGGTGCAAGAAACTGAACATTGAGACATGCATACTTCAGACTGCAGGTTACATTGAAACTATTTCAAATTCCAGTAGATACTGGTAAGACTGAATTGGTGAAGGGGAGGCAAGAACTTTATATTAATCCTGCATTAACCTTGTGTAAAATCTAAGACTGCTTGCTTAAAATTTAGCATTTTACTTAAAGTTACTGTTTTAAACCTAAAGTCTCTTAGTCCAAAGATGAGCAGGTCAGGTGAATTGGCCATGCTAAATTGCCCATAGTGTTAGGTGCATTAGCCAGGGGTAAATATTGGGTAGGGGAATGGGTCTGGGTGGGTTATTCTTTGGAAGGTTGGTGTGGACTTGTTGGGCTGAAGGGCCTGTTTCCATACTGTAGGGAATCTAATCTAATCTAAGACTAGAGACAGGACTGAGCAAACAAATCAAGACCTCTGCTACAGAGCAGGTGAGATCAGCCAAGTAAGTAACTGTCTTAACTGTTATTTGTAATTGCCAGTTAGCAGACAGTGATCTGAATGCCAGTAGTATAAATAAGAAAGTTATGTGCTCTGTCTCTGATGGTCTCATGCAGAGTGGTATTATGGCAGGGTTGGTGAAAAGGAGAGGAATGGATTTTTTTTCAATTTTCTTAATCTATTTATAACCTCAACATCACCAGGAATTGAAAAGTTACATGAGAGGAGTGAATTTTGAGATATTCATGGATGACAGCATTTTCTCTCTCCTTTTTCAATTCCTTCCAACTTACATCCATGATTCTTCTGACACTTTATGCTAGTTTCATAACTTCCAGTTTGTGGGCTTCAGCCACCTTCACTTCACTGTGGATATGGAATCCCTTTAATGTCCATCCCCATTTGGATGGTTTCTGCTTCTTCTTGGAAAAAAAGCCTGAACCATCCCCATTCATCACCACTCTCCTCTATGTGGCCGAGCTCATCCTCACTTTGAACAATTTTTCTTTAACTCCTTTCACTTTCTTCGGGTCAAAGGTGTGGCCATGTGTACACATATAGGCACACTGATGACTGTCTGTTTATGGAATATGTGAAAATTTCCTTGTTTCAGTCTTATTCTGGTCCCCACCCACAACTCTTTCTCTAGTACATTGATAACATCATCAGTGCTACTTTCTTCTCTTGTCTGGATTCAATTTCTGGGGATAGGCTAGCCACCAATATCCATGGCAAACTCAGTTACCATGACTCCCACAGTTACCATGACTATACGTTCTCACACCCTGCTTCCAGTAAAGACTCTATTCCATTCTCTCAGTTTCTTTGTCTCCTCTGCATTTGTTCCAATGGTGTCAGCTTCTGCAAGGGGCCTCAAAAATATCCATCTTCTTTCTCAATGGAGGATTACCCAACACCATGGTTGACAGGGCTCTCAGTCCTTTTCAATCACCTCCTGCACTTTGGCCCTCATCCCTTCTCTTCCTTCCCACAACGGTGATAGAGTCACCCTGATCCTGATTTACACCCCATCAGCATCCACAACTAAAGGATCTTCAGCTGCCATTTCTGACACTTTCAAGAGGATGCCACCACTAGACACATATTCCCCACCTTTCCCTTGTCAGCCTTCCTCAGGGATTGTTCCCTCCAGACACCCTGGTCCACTCCTCCTCTACTCTCAACACCTTCCAATGCTCCCAAACACTTTTCCATGCAATTACAAAAGGTGCTACACCTGCCCATTTACATCTTCCCTCCTCTATATCCAAGGGTCCAAACACACTTTCCAGGTCTAGAAGCAATTTACCTACATTTCACTCAATCTAGTCTACTGTGTTTGTTACTCACAATGTACTGTCCTCTCCACTGGAGAGACACAACGCAGACCAGGCAACCGCTTTGCAGAACACTGTGTTCTCTGGTAAACATCTTTGTCTCAGGTTTGCTGCAGTGCTCCAGTGAAGCTCAGCACAAGCTGGAAGAACAGCACCTCTCTTTCCACTTGGGGAGTCAACTGCCTTCAGGACTCAATATTGAGTTCAAACATTTCAGGACCTGAACACTTTCTTCCTTGTTATTAAACAACCTCCACACATCAAGCTTTGTCATCCTGTTGTCAGCTACAAATGGCTCCAATTAGCAGCAACTGATACAACCAGACTGATACCCATTTCTTTGTCTGTCGAACTGTGTTCTTTCTCTCTCTGGGTTTTATCTCCATCTCTCTTTTACACTACTCCCTCCCCTCCACCCTATCTTCAGCATATCTACCAACCTTGCCTAGCCATAAACAGTTCAGAAAACGGGTCAATGAATCCCTTTAGAGGGATGGCAGTGAAGGCAGTGCAATGTTCCTCCTGCAACATGTATGAGGTGAGGGATGCCATCGACGTCCCTGCCGATTACACTTGCAGGAAGTGCACCCATCTCCAGCTCCTCCAAGACCGTGTTAGGGAACTGGAGCTGGAGTTGGATGAACTTCGGATCATTCGGGAGGCAGAGGGGGTCATAGATCAGAGTTATAGGGAAGTAGTAACTCCAAAGATGGCAGATAGATGGGTGACAGTGAGGGGGACTGGGAGGAAGCAGCCAGTGCAGGGACCCCCTGCGGCCGTTCCCCACAAGAACAAGTATACCGTTTTGGATACTTGTGGGGGGGATGACTTACCAGGGGTAAGTAACGGGGCTCAGATCTCTGGCACGGAGCCTGTCCCCGTTACTCAGAAGGGAAGGATGAAGAAGAGCAGAGCAGTAGTAATTGGGGACTCGATAGTTAGGAGCACAGATAGGCGGTGTTGTGGGAACGAGAGAGACTCACGTTTGGTACGTTCCCTCC
The DNA here is from genome assembly GCF_004010195.1 of Chiloscyllium plagiosum. Classification (NCBI taxonomy): domain Eukaryota; kingdom Metazoa; phylum Chordata; class Chondrichthyes; order Orectolobiformes; family Hemiscylliidae; genus Chiloscyllium; species Chiloscyllium plagiosum. The sequence goes on from NC_057714.1 coordinate 79,728,713, forward strand.
CAGGTGCAAGGGTACGTGATGTCTCTGATCGTGTCTTCCGGGTCCTGGAGGGGGAGGGGGAGCAACCCGAAGTCGTGGTCCACATTGGCACCAACGACATAGGTAGGAGGAGTGCCGAGGATGTTAGACAGACTTTCAGGGAGCTAGGTTGGAAGCTCAGAGTTAGAACGAACAGAGTTGTTGTCTCTGGTTTGTTACCCGTGCCACGTGATAGAGATTCGAGGAATAGGGAAAGAGAACACTTAAATGCGTGGCTACAGGAATGGTGCAGGAGGGAGGGATTCCGGTTTTTGGATAACTGGGGTTCTTTCTGGGGACGGTGGGACCTCTATAAACAGGATGGTCTACACCTGAACCTGAGGGGCACCAGTATCCTTGGGGGGAGGTTCGCTAGTGCTCTTCGGGGGGGTTTAAACTAACTCTGCAGGGGCATGGGAACCCAGACTGTAGCTTTAGGGTGCAGGACCTGGAGTGTAGGGAGGTTAGGAACATGGCATAAATTTCCAAGGAGGGTGTCTGTAAACAGGAAAGTGGCTTGAAGTGTGTATACTTCAATGCAAGAAGTATACGAAATAAGGTAGGTGAACTTGCAGCGTGGGTAGGTACCTGGGACTTCGATGTTGTGGCTATTACGGAGACATGGCTAGAACAGGGACAGGATTGGCAGTTGCGGGTTCCAGGATTTAAATGTTTTAGTAGGGACAGAGGTGGGGGTAAAAGAGGGGGAGGTATGACATTGCTTGTCAAAGATAGTATTACAGAGGTGGAAAGGACGATGGATGA
>NC_057714.1:79732077-79782945 GCF_004010195.1 Chiloscyllium plagiosum
GGGGGGTAGATATTGGACTGAAGTTAGGGGTAGGTTCTTCACTCAGTGAGTCGTAAGTTCATGGAATGCCCTGCCAGCAGCAGTGGTGGACTCTCTCTCTTTATGGGCATTTAAGCGGGCATTGGATAGGTATATGGAGGATAGTGGGTTAGTATAGGTTAGGTGGGCTTGGATCGGCGCAACATCGAGGGCCAAAGGGCCTGTACTGCGCTGTATTCTTCTATGTTCTATGTTCTATGAATCCAAAATATTAACTCTGTTTTCTCCTTCCAGATGTTGCTAAACCTTTTACATTTTCCCAGCAATTTCTGTTTTTATTGGTAATTACACCATAGGAGTGACTTAGCTGCATGGGAAGATAAAGAAAGAGCAGGATAGCAAAAGTGAGAGGGATTCTACTTTAAGGGGAACCAATAACATTTCTGTGGTTGCAGAATTACATCAGAATGGAGTGAACCATTTGCTTCTCCTAACTGAGGGCTCTTTTCAATCAACATTTTAAAAAGTGGAAATTACTGGAAGGCATCTTCCAGATGGCTATGGAGAAAGTTGAAGAAGGTAGAGGAATATCTAACAAACCAAGAATGCACAGCACTGTTGCTGCTTCTGGTGCAACAATCTGATCTTCCTGACACCTGTTTGATCAATGATGCTAAAAGCTCTCATTCAAACTAAAAATCAACACTACAACTTTGGTCCAATAGACTAATGGACCAAAAAAAAACTTACTGGGGAAGTGATACAATATTACAAATGATGTAATAGCAGAGCATTTAGAAACAGATAAACAATCAAGCAGAATCAGCATAGCCTCTTGAAGGGGAAATCATGCCTGACAATTTTATTTCAATTGTTTGAGGTATCATTCAGTGCAGATAGAGGGGAGCTAACAGATGTACTACATGTGGATTCCCAAAAGACAATTGTAAAGTACTGTGCATAAAGCTACTTAATAAGACAAGAGCACATGGGGGTGGCTTAGTGGCTAGCACTGCTGCCTCACAGTGCCAAGGAACTGGGGGTTTGATTCCCATCTCAGGTGACTGTGTGGAGTTTGCACATTCTCCCCATGTCTGCGTGGGTTTACTCCAGGTGCTCTGACCTCCTCCCACAATCAAAGATGTGCAAGTTGGATGAATTGGTCATGCTAAATTGCCCATAGTGTTCAGGGCGAGGTGCATTAGTCAGGGGTAAATATAGGGTAGGGGAATGGGTCTGGGTGTGTTATTCTTTGGAGGTTGGTGTGGACTTGTTGGGCCGAAAGGTCTGTTTCCACACTTTTGGGATTCTATTCTATTTTATGACAATGTGTACGGGGTAGTTTATTACCATGAATAGAGGATTGGCAGACACCAAACAACTCCACTGCCCTGTGGTCAAACGTTTAAATCCCCACAGGGACGTGCAAATCCTGGGCCTCCTCCAACACCAAATCAAAGCCTCCAGCCAACTGGAGTAAAAACACCTCATCTTCTGCCTCAGGACCTAAAACCACATGGCATCAATATTGACCACCAGTTTCCAAATCTCCCTATCCCCAACTTCATCCCAGGTCCAACACTCCAACTTGGCACCACTCTCTTGATCTGACCTACCTGTTCACCTCCCTTCCCACCTATCCACTCCACCTTCCCCACCAACCTATCGTAATCATCTCCCACCTGCATTCACCTATTGCCATATTGCCTTCCCACTAGTCTAACCCCGAACCCCCATTTATCCCTCAGTCTCCTTCCCCTCCCCACCCCCACATTCCTGATAAAGGGCTTAGGCCTGAAACGTCGACTCTCCTGTTCCTCGGATGCTGCCTGACCTACTGTGCTTTTTCCAGCACCACATTTTTTGACTCGAACTAATACAAGGCAGAGGGTTAAGTTAAAGGCATTAGCAGGATGGCAACTAATGGAGTGTGACAGGGACCAGTGTTGAAACCACAATTTATGTATTAATGACTTGGATGACTGAAGTGCATTGAGAAAGTTAGGACTTACTGGTGCTGGAGATCAGAGTCGAGAGTGTGGTGCTGGAAAAGCACAGAATGTCAGGCAGCATCAAAGCAACAGGAGAATTGATGTTTTGGGCATAAGCCCTTCGTCCTGCTCCTTTTATCCTGCCTGACCTGCTGTGCTTTTCCAGCACCACACTCTTGACTGAAGTGCATGTAACATTGCAAAGTTTGCAGTTGACACAAAAGTAGATAGGAAGGCAAGTAATGAAGATTTTACAAGGATTCTACAGAGGACAATGGACAAACTAAGTGAGAGGGCAAAAACTTGGAAGATGGAATATAATGTGGGAAAATGTGATGTTATTTACATTGGTGTGAAAATAAAATAACTGAATATTATTCAAATTGGGAAAGAATGCAGAAAGCTGCAGCAAGGAGGAACAGGGAGGTCCTCATGCATGAATCAGATGCACATGACAGAAAGATTGCCTGGGTGGTTGACTTCAAGGAGAAAGGATCCTATAAATGGATTGGTCAGGTAGGCAGGTCAGTGGCAGATGGAATTTAACTCTATAAACATGAGGTGATGCATTTTCAAAGAAGGATCAAGACAAGGGAGTATTTAACGAATGGCAGGACATTAGGAAACTCAGAAGAACAGAGGGATCTTCGGATGCTTATTCACAGATCACTGAAGGCAGCAGAGCAGGTTAATAGGTTAATTAAGAAGCCATAAGAAAAACTTGCCTTTACTAATCATGGCATAGATTACAGGAGCTATACAGGACTTTGATTAGGCCACAACTGGAGTATGGTATGCAGTTCTAGTCAACACACTATAGGAAGGATGTGATTGAACAGAAGGGGTTGCAAATGAAATTCACCAATTTGCTGTCTGGAATGGAGAATTTTAGCTATGAAGGGAGGCTAGATAAACTCAGGTTGCTTTCTTTGGAGAAGAGAAGGCTGAGGTGAGAACATGATAGAGGTGTAAACAATTATGAGGGGAATGGACAGAGTGAATAGAAAGTAGCTTTTTCCCCTTAGTCATACAGTCAATAACAAAGCAACATAATTTTAAAGTGAAAGGCAGGAAGTTTAGAGGGAATTTGGGAAAAATTGTTTTCAAACAAAGGGTGGTGGGATTCTGGAATGCACTGTCTGGGGGGGTAATTGAGGTAGGAAACCTCACAACCACTAAAAAGTACTTAGGTGAACATTTGAAGTGTCATAACATTCAAGGCTATGAGCCTAGTGCAGGAAAGTGAGACTTGTGTAGAAAGTGGTGCATTTTAGGCATTCAAATTCAATGGGTCAAAGGACCTCTTCTATTCTGCATGATTCTATGAATCACAAAAGTCAAATTCAGCAGTTAATAGGGAAGGCAAATGGAATATTGACCCTTATTTCAAACAGAATAAAGTATAAAAGTGGGGAGGTTTTGCTAAAACTATACAAGGCACTAATCAGACCATAGTATGAACAGCTTTGGTCCCTTATCTTAGGAAAGATATATTAACATTGAGGCAGTCCAGGCAAGATTTACCAGGTTGATCCTGGGCAAATTGGGAGTTTCATATGAGGCTAGGTTCAGTGAGTTGGGCTTGTATTCATTATAGTTGAGAAGCATGAGAAGAGACTTTATTTAAAATTAAGATTCTTAAGGAACTTGACAGGGTACATGCAGAGAGATTGTTTCCCTTTGTGGGAGAGTCTAGGACCAAAAGGCCTAGTCTCGGAGTAAGGAGGTGCCAATTTAAGACAGGAAGAGGACTTTTTTTTCTCTGAGTGAATGTACAGATTAAAATATGGACAAGCCTAAAGTGCTTTTAATCTGTTTTGAGGATGTTTACTGATCACCTTCATATAGAAATTTACACAAGGCTTGGTTTACATGAACAGCTTTCTAGTATTCAATTTCAAAATGAAACTTATATACTAATCTAAGACGCAACTATATAGATATAAATGGAATCATGCATAGACATCTTGCAAATAATATAAAATTGACTGCAATGTTCTAACCTACAATTCCATTAATGCAATAATCAAGGCAACTGATGTAATTCAATAGTTTACTCACCATATGTTCCCTTTTGGATTTTTCAGCTTCCAGTTGTTTTCTCAAATAATCTTCAGATTTAATCAACTACAATCAGAGAACAAGGTAAATGAGTACTTAATCATCCAACATAGGAAAGTAAAATAGCTATAATCTTATTTAATCCCAACATATTTATTGACCGGACACCTATATTTTAATGGCATTGCATGAATATACACACAGTTGTGTTTATTATCGTCACATATTTTACTTAAACACAAAGATAGTTATTTGATTAATATAACAAAGCAAACTTTTTTGTATCTATAAAGACATAATTTCCTATCTAACATGTTTGTGACTTGCTATTGTTCAAAGATATATAATATACTTCTTTTAAGGTGAATCAAAGAGGAAGTTATTTTATATTTATTGAAAATGTACCTTTCTCAGTTTGCTTTCATTTTTTTCACTTTGCTCTTTCAGCATTTGAAGCTCCTTCTCTGAAAACAAAGAGGAAAGCAGACTGTGAAAATCAGATCTTCAGATGCCTGTGTTACTTCTTAATGCTGAAGGTCAGACTTCATAGCCTACTGGAATCCACGTTGGATGGAGGACCTAGCAGGATTCTAACCCTAAACACTACCCTTGACCTTCATTGCTTTGCCCCTGCTGTTTAGCCGGCTGGTCTAATGGATATTAGGTAGTAGTTCAAGGGCCAAGTGTGGCTGTGTGCCCAACCTATGAATGTTGTATTCCGTTAGTCACAGCCAATACAAAGTGGTTTAGCAGGTGGTTCTTTAGCTGCTCAATGCAATTCTTATCAAAAGCAAGACACACCATTAAATTAGCTCACAGACAACAATAAGTAATAAGGTATCTGTCAAATACAACTTAATATTTTCTTGTGCTGCATTTAATCAATTAAAGAAGAAAGAACATGTTTGTGGTTTTCAATTGAATGGAGTGAAACGCTACGTTAATGTGTTTGTGGAAACCATGCAACAATACATTGCAATTAAACAGGAACGCATATCACAACTATTCAATCAAAATGAAATGCACATGAAGTGAGCTGTCCAAATTACCTTCTGGATGAACAGGGCTCTTGTGGCACAGTGGCTGTGCCTCTACTCTGAGCCAGGAGATTTGGGTGCAAGACTCACAAACTCCAGAGGTGTTTCATAACATGCCTCAACAGGTTGATTAAGAATACTTGCATGAATAAAGAGCTTCATCAGCTCTCAAATGTTTGGGGAAACAACTAAGAGAAAGAAACTGTTGAACTTCCCATTGGTACCACCTTAGTTAGGGGCTATGCCTTTTCATCCAATTCACTGAAATAAACTGAGTTGCTTAGGAATAGTTAATAATTCCACTCTGTTAGTTTATCACTTATGTTCTTAATTCTAGGGGTGTGGGGGTAGAACATTTTCAGACAAGTAAAGAATATATGTGAGAAGTTAAAAATTCATGAAAACCATATACAAACATTTTTCTAAACTAGGCTAAGATAATAATAACTAAGAATACTTTTTATATCAGCTTGTGTATGATAACTATGTTTTAGTACCTAGGAAGAAAGGCAATCTAAGTAATGACAGCACAGATAAAATAAAACAATTACCATGTGTAAACGTTAGCACCTGCATCATTTGCGTGGCAAACATAACACCTGTTGAATATTTACTTCCTCAAAACACACTCATAAAAATATGCACCTTGCAATTACCTTATCCAGAACAAGTAGAATATAATTTTTCATATTCCTGTATGACAATCCATGACATCCTCAGATAAATTGAATTCAAGTGAAAGATCTCTCAAATAAATAGAGTTTCTGCATTATAGTTTATTTTGTATTTTTTAAAAATACCTAAATCTTTTAATTGCATTTCATTCAAATTAATGGTTTCCGACATCTTTTCGGCATTCTTCTTCACTAAGTAAATTTGATCCTTCAGTTCTTCATTTTCTTGAACAAGTTGATCTCTCTCAAACTCATCCTTGAAGTCCATATTGAGCTGCAAAATCACATAAATCTTTTGTCAGAACAAAAAACAGAAAGCTGAAATGGCAAGCTGTGTAGCCAATATGAAAATTATTCCACAACAGAGCTGTCATCCAACATTCTGGCTTTTATGAATCATTTGGAATATGAATAGCAAACAACACAAAAAAAAGAGAACTGTGCAGAGGGGAAAAAAAAGTAGACCCCTCCAAAACCGAATCTTGGTAAAAAGCTAGTAGTACATTACATACAAAGACAATAATTCATGGGGACATTTTATTGATGAGAATAATACATATCATACTGTTTGCGTGCCCTCATCATTCAGGTCTATGTATTGTGGAAGCTGTGTCCAGGCAGGCAGCTGTGGCCCATCCACCCACATCCCCCCTTGTGCTCGAGGACTGCTGTCCGTAACTAGGCAGGCAGGGTAGTGTGTAGCCGGACAACACCAGGGGTGGCAGAGCGCAAAGCTAAGGAGGGGGCTTGTTGCCATTGTTGCCATTCCTCACTGACAGTACTGCCACAGTCATAAAGAGCACGTCACATGTCAAAGTAGTGAAGTTTTCAGGCTTGAAGCCGCATGGAGTCCATCAGGTCTGCTGATATATACACAGTTGGTTTTCTACTTTGTGATGGAACCACCCGGAGATAATTCATATTCTGAACATTAACATGGCTTTGCATGCCTGTCACGCATAGGCTGTGCAGGCGGGTTGATGCTATTGAACGCTTCTCTTTAATTTATAGAAACACCAGTTTTACTGTTCACCAGTGTAATTTATTTTTGGAAATAAGCAATTAGAGCAATTGTTTATGAGTATCATTTTATCAAAGTAATTTCAATTTGGTAATTTTTGCATTTTCATTTAAAGTAGCTTATTGAAAAGTAATCACTATTACACTTGCTAGCTTATATTCATAGAAATGGTTTGAGTCAAATAGGCAGTCTTGGTAGTATAGAAAATATATGTATAAAACAACTCCTTTGAATATAAAGTGTTTGTGATGTACTCAATAAGATATAATACAAAAATCTTCTATCATTTGTTATTAATGGGTTACAGCAATGCTTTATTTGGATATGCAGTTCTACACCATTACAGCATCTCTGTGAAGTCTGGATTAAAAGTTAATTTGGCAAGAAAATATTTGAGAAGCCCTTGCAGAAATATATATTAAATATTTTAAATACTTGACCTTATACTAAAATAACTTGTACAAATTACAATGAAATATTCACACTGGATAAGTAACTGTTCGTCGAGAGATAAAGGTAACTGTTTCTTTCGAAACTGCCAAAAAAACTGCTGACATTATTATCTTTCCAGTTTTGATTTATCCTTTGAGCAGTTAACATTTACCTCTAGCTCCACCACCTGTTGAAGTTATGGATTGCAAATAATTAACTATTCAAGTCTCCTGCCGCAATGAGGACACTCATTAGCAAGACAAACAAAGGGACGGTTTTCAGTTGCTGCAGTCATCTGTCACATTTTGAGTGGCAGGTTTTGTGCTGGTGTTCTCTGCCATCTGCCCCCAGCAGCAGTCCTGAGCTTCAAAAAACGCAAGGAACTTGCAATGTACAACAGTGAAGGAAAAAGACTTCAGCAAGAAACTATTTCACTCGAGCTAATTACAGATTCCGATTAAAGACTACTAACATTTAATTACTAGTTTGTGTTGGCATTAATTTGAAAGTAATGAGGTGTAAATACAGTATGGTTCATAAATACTTATCTACTCAACAACACCATAACTCAAAAAAAGCAAATTACTATAGATGTTGTGCTGCGGAACTGAAATAAAAACAATAACTCTGCGTCTGGCAGCATCTATTAGGAGTGAAGCAAGGTTCACGTGTCAAGTCCCAATTGAAAGTCAACTGCAATCCCATGAGTCTGAAGCTACATGCAGACCAGATTAGGTAAGGGTGGCAGGTACCTTCCCTAAAGCATATTAGTAAACAAATGAGTTTTTCCAAAAATTGGCAATAGTTTCATGGTTATCATTACACTCTTAATTCCAGATTTTTATTGAATTCAAATTTATGGGATTCATACCGAGATCACCAAGACATTATCTGTGTCACTGAATTAATAATCTAGTGGTAGTTGCGCTAAGCCATCATCACCTCTGTGTCAGGTCTTGTCAAATGTAGATTAAAACCACTATGACAATTGTAATCCTTTCTTACACACTGATATTATTTCTTGATTTATACTTTGTCGTATTGTGAGGTAATTGTTTGGGGGTTGAGAGACAACCACAGCTCGTGACTTATTTCCCTTGCTATTCCTTATTTTTACCTTCATACCATGATCTATTGCACCTATATCACAACACATGACTAAGGTGGTGCTACCGTACCTCCTTTTTCTTTATGACTATTCGAGATGTCGGGTTGCTCGCTGAGCTAGAAGGTTCGTTTTCAGATGTTTCATCATCATATCGGGTAACATAATCAGTGAGCCTCCAGATGAAGCACTGGTGGCATGGTCTGCTTCTATTTATGTATTTAGGTTTCCTTGGGTTGGTGACGTCATTTCCTGTAGTGATGTAATTTCATGTGGTGATGTTTTTTCCTCTTATTTTATTCAGGGGTTGGTAAATGGGATCCAAATCAATGACATGAGTTTTGTAAATGACATTAGTTTTGCTTGTTGAATACCTTGCAAGAACTGTAACAAACACTACATTGGACAAACAGGTAGAAAACTAGCCACCAGGATACATGAACATCAGCTAGCCACAAAAAGACATGACCCACTCTCACTAGAATTCCTTACATACAGATGAGGAAGGACACCACTTTGACTGGGATAACACATCCATTCTAGGACAAGCCAAAGAGAAAAATGCATAAGAATTCCTAGAAGCATGGCATTCCAACCGGAACTCTATCAATAAACACATTAACATGGATCCCATTTACCATCCCCAAGAAAAAGAACAGGAAATGACATCACCACAGGAAATGGTGTCACCACAGGAAATAATGTCACCAATCCAAGGAAACCTAAACACATAAATAGAAAGCAGGCCATGCCACCAGTATTTCATCCGGAGACTCACTGATGATGTTAGCTAGTATGGTGATGAAACATATGAAAACGAACCTTCTAGCTCAGCGAGCAAACCTACATTCAGAACCTCAACTTGAGCTACAAATCTTTTCAAAACTCGCTTATGCCTATTCTTCTGGAACATCAAAACCATTGAATATTGAGCTCCTGGCCTTGGTCATCCTGTAACCATATCTTTGTAATAGTTATTAAGTCACGTTAATTTAGTTCAGTTTGTGCTGTCAACTTACCTATCTTGTTACAAATTCTTTGTGCTGTTTTCTATGATGACTTTCACTTATTCTGGTTTGAATTTCTGCTACACTTCTGTTTATATTTTCTGCCACTTTCTATCCAACTTTATCATTTGCCTCTTTACCACCCTCCACCTCTGCTCCCTCATTTAATTTGGATTCTTAAAACATCCCTTCACTGAACCCTCCGGTTCACTAATTAGTTTAATGACCTATCTACGACCCTAGTTCTAACAATTCACCAGGACACTGGTCCCAACATAGATGAAATGAACCCCGTCCGATCAGAACACTCTATTTCCAGAACTGCTGTCAGGGCCTCATAAGTTGTAACTTTTTTCTTCCACTTCAATATTTTACCTTTCTAATCTTATTTACCTTATGCCAATTTTTATGTGCCTTAAGTGGGAATTTGGAGATCATTATCTCTGTGCTTCTGTTTTTTAATTTACCCCTCAATTGCCCTTAGTCCGCCAGCAGAAACTCTTTCTTAATCCTCCCTGTGTTGTTGGTACCAATGCAGACCTTCCCCATCCAACTCTAAGTTCATCTCCAGATCAGAAGAGACATTCTTAAGCAGATAGGCAACAGAATCTTTGGAACTCTGTCTGCTGCAGAGAACAGTATCTCTAACTATGATATCCCCTATTATTACTAAATTTCTCTTTTTTCTTCCCAATTTTATTCATATATAAGGAGCAAGAGGGTAACTAGAGAAAGGATTGGCCCACTCAAGGACAAAAGAGGAAAGATATGCATAGAGTCAGACAAAATGTGTGAGATTCTTAATGAGTACTTTGCATTGGTATTCACCGAGGAGAGGGACATGGTGGATGTTGAGGTTAGGGATAGCTGTTGATTACTCTAGGTCAAGTTGGCATAAGGAGGGAGGAAGTGTTGGGTATTCTAAAAGGCATTAAGGTGGATAAGTCTCCAGGTCTGGATAGGATCTATCCCAGGTTAATGAGGGAAGCGAGAAAAGAAATAGCTGGCGCCTTAACAAATGTCATTGTAGCCTTCCTGAACATGGGTGAGGTCCCGGAGGACTGAACAGTTGCTAATGTTGTCCTCTTGTTTAAGAAGGGTAGCAGAGATGATTCAGGTAATTACAGACCTGTGAGCCTGATGTTATAGAGTCATAGAGATGCACAGCATGGAAACAGACCTTTTGGTCAAACCTGTCCATGACGACCAGATAGCCGAACCCAATCTAGACCCACCTGCCATTACCCGGCCCATATCCCTCCAAACCCTTCCTATTCATATACCCATCCAAATGCCTTTTAAATGTTGCAGTTGTACCAGCCTCCACCACTTCCTCTGGCAATATTCCAACAGTTGCCTAACCAATGTCCTGTACAGCTGCAACATGATGTCCCAACTCCTGTACTCAATACTCTGACCAATAAAAGAAAGCACACCAGAAGCCTTCTTCACTATCCTATCTACCTGCGACTCCACTTTCAAGGAGCTATGAACTTGCACTCCAAGGTCTCTTTGATCAGCAACACTCTCTAGGACCTTACCATTAAGTGTATAAGTCCTGCTAAGATTTGCTTTCCCAAAATACAGCACCTTGTATTTATCTGAATTAAACTCCATCTGCCACTTCTCGACCCATTGGCCCATCTGATCAAGATCCTGTTATAATCTGAGGTAACCTTCTTCGCTGTCCACTACACTTGCAATTTTGATGTCATCTGCAAATTTACTAACTATACCTCTTATGCTCGCATCCAAATCATTTATATAAATGACAAAAAGTAGAGGACCCAGCACCAATCCTTGTGGTACTCCATTAGTGTCAGGCCTCCAGTCTGAAAAACAACTCTCCACCACCCTCTGTCTTCTAACTTTGAGCCAATTCTGTATCCAAATGGCTAGTTCTCTCTCTATTCCATGAGATCTAACCTTGCTAACCAGTTTCCCATTTGGCAGCACGGTGGCACAGTGGTTAGCACTGCTGCCTCACAGCACCAGAGACCCGGGTTCAATTCCCACCTCAGGCGACTGACTGTGTGGAGTTTGCACGTTCTCCCCGTGTCTGCGTGGGTTTCCTCCGGGTGCTCCGGTTTCCTCCCACAGTCCAAAGATGTGCAGGTCAGGTGAATTGGCCATGCTAAATTGCCCGTAGTGTTAGGTAAGGGGTAAATGTAAGGGTATGGGTGGGTTACGCTTCGGTGGGTCGGTGTGGACTTGTTGGGTCGAAGGGCCTGTTTCCACACTGTAATCTAATCTAATCTAATCTAAAAAAAACCTTGTCGAACGCCTTACTGAAGTCCATATAGATCACGTCCACCACTCTGCCCTCATCAATCCTCTTTGTTACTTCTTCAAAAAACTCAATCAAATTTGTGAGACATGATTTCCCACACACAAAGGCAAGTTGACTATCCCTATTCAGTCCTTGCCTTTCCAAATATATGTACTTCCTGTCCCTCAGGATTCCCTCCAACAACTTGCCCACCACCGATGTCAGGCTCACTAGTCTATAGTTCCCTGGCTTGTCCTTACCTTCTTAAACAGTGGCACTACATTAGCCAACCTCCAGTCTTCTGGCACCTCACCTGTGACTATCGATGATACAGGTATCTCAGCAAGAGGTCCAGCATTCACTTTTCTAGCTTCCCACAGAGCCATCGGGTACACCTGATCAGGTCCTGGGGATTTATCCACCTTGATATGTTTCAAGACATAAAGCACTTCCTCCTCTGTAATATTGACATTTTGCAAGGTGTCACCATCTATTTCGCTACATTCTATACCTTCCATATCCTTTTACACATTAAATACTGATGCAAAATACTCATTTAGTATCTCCCCTATTTTCTGTAGCTCCACACAAAGGCCGCCTTGCTGATCTTTGAGGGGTTGAAAATGTGTTGCTGGAAAAGCGCAGCAGGTCAGGCAGCATCCAGGGAACAGGAGAATCGATCTTTGAGGGGCCCTATTCTCTCCCTAGTTACCCTTTTGTCCTTAATATATTTGTAAAAACCGTTTGGTTTCTCCTTAATTCTATTTACCAAAGCTATCTCATGTCCCCTTTTTGCCCTCCTGATTTCCCTCTTAAGTACACTCCTACTGCCTTTATAGTCTTCTAAGGATTCACTCAATCTATCCTGTCTATATCTTACATATGCTTCCTTCTTTTTCTTAACCAAATCCTCAATTTCTTTAGTCATCCAGCATTCCCTATACTTACTAGCCTTTCCTTTCATTCTAATGGGAATATACTTTCTCTGGATTCACGTTATCTCATTTCTGAAGGCTTCCCATTTTCCAGCTGTCCCTTTACCTGTAAACATCTGCCCCCAATCAGCTTTTGAAAGTTCTTGCCTAATACTGTCAAAATTGGCCTTTCTCCAATTTAGAACTTCAACTTTTAGATCTGGTCTATTCTTTTCCATCACTATTTTAAATCTAATGGAATTATGGTCGCTGGCCCCAAAGTGCTCCCCCGCTGACACCTCAGTCAACTGCCCTGCCTTATTTTCCAAGAGTAGAGAAGTTGCTGGAGAAGATACTGAGGGACAGGATCTACTTACACTTGGAAGAAAATGGACTTAACAGTGATAGCAACATGTTTTTTTTTGCAGGGAAGGTCATGTCTTACTAACTTGGTAGAATTCTTTGAGGAAGTGACAAAGTTGATTGATGAGGTGTCATATACATGGACTTCAGTAAGACGTTTGTTAAGGTTCCCAATGGTAGGTTGATGGAGAAACTGAAGTTGCATGGGTTCCAGGGTGTACTAACTCGATGGATATAGAACCGGCTGGGCAGTGAGTAGTAGTGGAAGGGAGTTTCTCAAAATGGATAACTGCAACCAGTGGTGTTCCACAGGGATCCGTGTTGGGACCACTGTTGCTTGTTGCTTCCATAAATAATCTGGAGGGACATATAGGTGGCCTGATTAGCAAGTTTGCAGATGACATTAAGATTGGTGGAGTCGCAAATAGTGAAATGGACTGTCAGCAAATGCAGCAGAATATAGATAGATTGGAGAGTTGGACAGAGAAATGGCAGATGAATTTCAATCCGGGCAAATGAGAGGTGATGCATTTTGGAAGATCTAATTCTAGTGCAAACTATATGGTAAATGGAAAAGTCCTGGGGAAAATTGATTTACAGAGAGATCAGGGAGTTCAGGTCCATTGTACCCTGAAGGTGGCAATGCAGGTCGATAGTGTGGTCAAGCAGGCATCCAGCATGCTTTCTTTCATCGGTCATGGTATTGAGTACAAGAGTTGTTAGGTCATGTTACAGTTGGATAGAACATTGATTCGGCCACATTTGGAACACTGCGTACAGTTCTGATTGCTACATTACCAAAAGGATGTGGATGCTTTGGAGAGGGTGCAGAGGAGGTTCACCAGGATGTTGCCTGGTATGAAGGGCACTAGATATGAAGAGAGGATTTGGACTATTTTCATTAGAAAGATGGAGGTTGAAGCGAGATCTGATTGAGGTCTACAAAATCATGAGAGATATAGACAGGATGGATACGAAGATGCATTTTTACCAGAGTGGGGGACTCAATTACTAGGGGTCATGAGTTCAAGGTGAGAAAGGAAAAGTTTTAGGGAGATATGCAGAGAGTGGTGGGTACCTGGAACACATTGCCAGTGGAGGTGGTAGAAGAAGGCACAATAGCGTCATTTAAGATGTATCTAGACAGATACATGAATGGGCAGGGAGCAGAGGGATATAGATCCTTAGAAAATAGGCGACAGGTTTAGATAGAGGATCTGGATCTGTGCAGGCTTGGAGGGCTGAAGGGCTTGATCCTGTGCTGTGATTTTCTTTGTTCTTTGAATGGATCACTGATCCACATTGCTGCGGATCACTGGCTGAGGTTTTCTACATTCTTTCTATGGATTAATACATTATTGTAAACCTCATAGCATTCGTGGCTGAGATAAACTCCTCAAATCTCTCTGCAACACTTCACATTGTGGCTGGTATGTCAATATCTAAATCATGTTTTACTGATGTTCACAAATTATCCTCTTTGTCACTGGCCCTTGAGGCTCAGCATTTGGATCCAGGTGAGTATGTTTAATTTTTTGAAGCTCTTTGAAGAAATAATAAACAATGTGGATAAAGGGGAACCATGGATGTGGTAAATTGGCATTTGATACGGTAGCACATCAAAGTTACAGAACAAAATAAGCATTCATGAATAGGCAGTACCATGGAAAAGTTTTTAAATTGCTTTTTAATTTAACCAATTTTTCTAATCAACCTGTATGGAGATGCTAATACACACCTCTGGAATCAATGGGACTTGGACCAAGGCCTCCTGATCCAGGGGCAGGGACACTATCACAGACACACCAGCCCTAAGTAAAATGGATAAAGGATTGCTTAAGTAACAAGATGCAGGGAGTTAAGATAAATGAGTAATTTTCAGAATTGCAATCTGTAACAAGTTGAGTGCCACTGCCATTAATGCTGGGCCCTCAGCGATCAACAATCTATATCAGTTACTTGGACGAAAGGATCAAATGTATGGTTGCTAAATTTGCTGATGGTACCAAGAAAGGTAGGAGAACATGTTATGAGGAGTTCCTAGGAATCTGCAACCAGATATAAATAGGCTAAGTGAATGGGCAAAAATATTTGGGAGATGAAGAACAGAGAATCAGTCTATTATTTGATTTTGATTTAATATTGTCATGTGTACTGAGGTGCAGTCAAAAGTATTGTTTTGTATGCTAACCAGACAAATCATACCTTATATAAATGCATCAGTGTAATAGAACAGAATGAAGAATATAGTGTTACAGCCACAGAGAAGGTGCAGAGAAAGATCAACTCTAATAGATGAGAGGTCCATTCATAAGTCTGATAACAGTGGGAAAGATGTTCTTCAATCTATTGACATGTGCTTTTAAACTTTTGTATCTTCTGCCTCATAGAAGATTAGTTAAATGGAGAAAGATTTCAGAACTCTGCTGTGCAGCGGCATCTGGCTGTCATAGTCTATGATTCACAAAAGGGTTAGGATGCAGATACAGCAAATAATTAGGATAATTACATGTTATCATTTATTGAAATGAGAATGGAATATAAAGATATTGCTACAGTCCTACAGGTTCTTGCTGAGACCACATCTGGAGTGTTATACAGCACTGTGCACAATTTTAGTCTCCTTACTAAGAAAGAGTTAATTACATTAGAAGCAATTTAGAAAAGATTCACTTGACTGATTCCTGGGATGAAGGAACAAAAACAGAAGTTGCTGGAAAAGCTCAGCAGGTCTGGCAGCATCTGTGAAGAGAACTTCTGTTTTTGTTTCTGATTTACGGCATCCACAGTTCTTTCAGGTTTTATTTAGTGTTTATCCTGGGATGAAGAAGTTATCTTTTGAGGAAAAATTGGACAGATTGGGCCTGTATCACTTGAAGTTTTGGATAAATGTGAGGTTATCTTATTCAAACAGATAAGATCCTGAGGGACCTATAGGAGGATCTAGAACTAGGAGACATAATTTTAAACAAAAGAGTTCTCCCATTGGAGCATTGACTCACATTTACTCTTGCTCACTTATTATATGACTCATGAAGTTAATATTCAACTAGCTGGTTTAGAAGTCCCACTGAAGTATCTGTATCAAGCTAGAGTGTGAACTGCATGAGTCCTTTGACTGTATCCCCTCAGAATCTGACTTATTGTATGAAGTTTTTGTTACCCTTCTGCACCATTCTCTGTGGCACACATGATGTATCTGGGGAAAACAAATTAGAACTGATAACATAAGAAGATGCAAATAATTACTTGGTAGTACAGAACGTAAGCATTGCCAGAAAGAGACAAAGAATCAAATGTCCACTTCTTGCACTCGTCAGGACTATGAGTTGGCAAGACCAACCTGAGAAAAGGTATACCAATTTATACAGCATGAGAAGAGGATCCCGATTGGCTCAACCAACTGACACATTGGATGTGAAGAAGTGCATAAACACTATGAGAATGTTCGAGAGACAGTAAGTTGAGGCGATGTAATGAATTGGCTCTGGAAGCCAGAGTAAAGGAAATGAGTGATGGCTAGACATTTCATCTGAAAGAGCAACTAGACACCAGCTCTGCTGACGCCGCAGAAGAGGCACTATGTTGGGGTAAAATATCTACGAATTGCACAAGGTATGCATGACATATTTCATGCCATGATGTTGCTATTTATTTAACTGAATGAAATACTTTACTTGAACCTACTGAAGGGAATTTATATTAGGCAGGAAATGGTGTTGGATATACTGTTAGGTCTAAAGGCTGATAAGTCCCCAGGACCCGATGGTCTGCATCCCAGGGTAATTAAAGAAGGTGGCTCTAGAAATCGTGGAAGCATTGGTAATCATTTTCCAATGTTCTATAGATTCAGGATCAGTTCCTGCTGATTGGATGGTGGCTAATGTTGTCCCACTTTTCAAGATTGAGAGAAAACAGGGAATAATAGACCGATTGGCCTGACATCAGTGGTGAGAAAGATGCTGGAGTCAATTATAAAAGATGAAATTACGACTCATTTGGATAACAGTAACAGGATAGGTCAGAGTCAGCATGGATTTACGGAGGGGAAATCATGCTTGACTAATCTTCTGGAGTTTTTTGAGGATGTAACTAAGAAGCTAGACAAGGGAGAGCCAGTGTACCTGGATTTTCAGAAAAGACTTTGATAAAGTCCCACATAGGAGCTTAGTGAGCAAAATTAAGGCACAAGGTATTGGGGGCAAAATACTGACTTGGATTGAAAATTGACTGGCTGACAGGAAGCAAAGAGTAGTGATAAACGGGTCCCTTTCGGAATGGCAGGCCAGTGGGGTACCGGAGAGATCACTGCTGGGACCGCAGCTATTTACAATATACATTAATGAGATAGATGAAGGTATTAAAAGTAATATTATCAATTTGCTGATGACACAAAGCTCGGTGGCAGGGTGAAATGTGAGGAGGATGTTATAAGAATACAGGGTGATTTGAACAGGCCAGGTGAGTGGACGGATGCATGGCAGCTGCAGTTTAATGTGAATAAATGTGTGGTTATCCACTTTGGTGGCAAGAACAGGAAGGCAGATTACTTCTAAATGGAGTTAAGTTAGGTAAAGGGGAAGTACAACGAGATCAAGGTGTTCTTGTACATCAGTCAATGAAAGCCAGCATGCAGGTACAACAGGCAGTGAAGAAACCGAATGGCATGCTGGCCTTCATAACAAGAGGAATTGAGTATAGGAGCAAAGAGGTCCTTCTGCAGCTGCACAGGGCCCTGGTGAGACCACACGGAGTACTGTGTGCAGTTTTGGTCTCCAAATTTGAGGAAGGACATTCTGGCTATTGAGGGAGTGCCGCATTGGTTCATGAGGTCACTTCCTGGAATGGCAGTACTATCATACGTTGAAAGATTGGAGCGACTGAGCTTGTATACACTTGAGTTTAGAAGGATGAGAGGGAATCTGATTGTGATGTATAAGATTATTAAAGGATTAGACATGCTGGAGATAGGAAGCATGTTTCCACTGATCGGTGAGTCCAGAACCAGAGGACACAGTTTAAAAATAAAGGGGAAGCCATTTAGAACAGAATTGAGGAGAAACGTCTTCACCCAGAGAGTGGTGGATCTATGGAATGTGCTGCCCCAGAAGGCAGTGGAGGCCAAGTCTCTGGATACTTTCAAGAAAGAGACAGATAGATCTCTTAAAGATAGTGGAATCAAGGGTTATGGGGATAAGGCAGGAACAGGATACTGATTGTGGATGATCATAATGAATGGTGCTGCTGACTCGAAGGGCCGAATGGCCTACTCCTGCATCTATTATCAAATGAACCTCTTATTCTTCTCGCCTCTATTTTATTGATTTCCAAATTCCACTTGGGACAGTAATTTCCAGCAGCATGATACAACCAAATTTGGAAGAGGAAAAGGTAAGAATGTGATAGTTGGATTTAGGACTGTTGGATTAATTTGTATCTAAGGGGATTGAAGTTGAAACGGGGACAGAGATGACACAATCCCATAGCATCAAGCACTCAGATTAGTCAGAATGTCTGTGTGAGTGAAGTGTGGGCTTCTCTGGTGCCAGGTAAGTGGCTGCAGGCACATTACCAGATATCTATCTCCTTCTTCTCCTCAGAGACCAGTAAATCTGCATATTCCACTTGCTACAATTCTACTCTCTGTAGTATGGTATTTTGTGAGGCACAGTAGACCACAACCACATTAAAGATAGGTACCACAAGAACAGTACAGAACGGTACCACAAGCCTATCAATGAATTTGATTTCCACCTTCAGTAACCTGAAGCAGCATTGCATGCTCTATGATTGTTCTTGGAATCAAAAGGCTCCAGTTGCACCACTCTTCTGTACTGGTTATGAGATCTTTACAGGACATCAGTCAATTGTTCAGGAAGTAGCCCTTATCTCTAAGACATTACCTACACCTGTTGTTGGAAATATGAAAACCTGTGCAAGTTGTGACTGGCGTAGAATGAATGAATCATGGCAGTTTCCAGGATATATGACACAAAATGCATAACTACCTGGATAAGTGCACATTAATGGATTGATGAACACTCAGGTGTCTTGATTAACATATGTATGTAGTCAAAGACTACCTATATGAATGCTACTGCAACGAAATGAATAGGCCTCTATGGTCTGCTACTCACATCTCATCCAAATACCAGTATGTCTATCTGCCTGGTGAAGCCTGTCTAGCTGACTGTGACCCGTTCTCAACAACTTGAATTCAAGTTGACTGGAATCAAAACTTGACATGTATCATCAATCTACAGTTGTCAGCTATTCAGCAGTCTCAGTACATAATTCAGAGGAAGTGAGAAGTTATTTTATCTTTTATTTCCAGACATTTAAAAAAATCATCAGGAGATACTTGCCCCATTTTTTGGTATGTATGTTTGTGCAAGGAATTAAGAGATATAGTTTTAATTCTGGATCACAGTTTAGGTGTTAACCAGAGTTTTCTACCTGCTTTAAGAATAAATTTTGTTGATAACAAACAGATTATTTTGAATACATGAAAAATGTCTGGTTGATGTTTCTTTTATTCTGATTAGCAGTACAGTACCTAAGAATAGAATTGACCATTTTGTTAATTGAATCATTACATTTACACTAATGATGTGACAGCTAAAGGTCTTGACTTGCAGTGCATTACTCTCATCACTGTTGTAATAAATTGAAAAAATGGCAAAAAAATCTCAATTTCACACATGCTGTGACCACAAGTCCAATAGCCCCGCAATTCAGCACTTAAAGTTTTCAAATACATCAATTAAATTGCTGTCTGTGGCAAGTTTCACACATGCACTAGCTGCGAACCACCCAGAATCCTGGGGTTAATCCTACAATTAATTGATTTTTTAAATATTAAAAGCACTTACTTGACAACTCTACAGAGATTTCCTGTTCATTTCTAAACTCACCCCAGTTAAACCTGGAAGTTTGTATGTTTGGTCATATTGGCCTTTCAGGGTTTTGAACACCCACTGCATCCAAAATTGCCTACTTAGTGGAAAAAATTCTACCAGTTATGAAGGTTCATCACCATCTCCATTCTTTTATAATCATACACTAGAAGACCTGTGTATTTCAATGCTGAATTTCATTGGTTCTTTGTATACTCCCTATTGCCTATTTACTTAATCAATGTATGTCACGATGCAACTGTCACATTTTAAATTATAAGTTTTCATTTATACAATGCAAACTGGTCAGTAATTTGCAGGACAATGTTTTATGAACAATTTAAATGCCAGGAGTAGGCTGGATGCTTAGCAGCGATTTCTTTGGACAGATCAAGAGTTTTGGAATATATTACTGGCTAATGTGATGGGTGATGATACTACAAATATCCAAAAAAGAACTGAAACAAGTCTGGTCCAGGCCACAAATTGCATTCTATAGAACTGAAATATCTTAATTGATTAACATTTGGACTATGTGACTCTTGAACTGGTTTGATCATCCAAGGTAAGCCAAGAAGAATTTTCTGGAGTTTTTTTTTCACTGACTCTTCTTTCTTTTGGCTTCTCCAGGAGCTCACATGCATGTGGCAAGGAATTTAGATGCAAGGGAAAGGATGGAAAAAAGAATCGAGCCATTACAGTCATGTTGTAGGAAATGCTTTGTGGATCAGCTGATCTTTTCTTACCTGTTATTTTAGTATGTTCATCGATTGAAACCAATCATGTGTACAGAGAACACAATACCTTCATTATGTTTGAATGCACAACTTTTGCAAAGCAATCAAATGCAGAAAGTTTTCTTAAAAGCTATAACATAAAGTTCAAACACATTAATGACCAAAATAAACAGTAAAATACTAAAATAGGTAGAAGCAAAAACTTATAAGTCACAAATATATACCTGATGTATTTGCTCATAGCCTAGTAATTGTTCTCTCAAAGATGAAATTAATGAATCCTTCTGCTTAAGTATATTCGCGACCACAGAATTATCATCAAGAGACATTTGATTCCTTGCACGCACTTCTGTACAGTATTTCTGCAATGAAAATTTTAACAAGAAAAACAATAATCAAGCATCTATTTTCATGTTAATGGAATTTGGAGGTTAATGGTTAGACCTGTATTTATTTCCAATCTCTAACTGCACTGGAATTGAGTGGCCTCTTAGGTTATTTCAAAGTGCACTTAATAATCAACTACATTAGACAATAGACAGTAGACAATAGACAATAGGTGCAGGAGTAGGCCATTCAGCCCTTCGAGCCTGCACCGCCATTCAATATAATCATGGCTGATCATTCCTAATCAGTATCCTGTTCCTGCCTTATCTCCATAACCCTTAATTCCACTATCTTTGAGAGCTCTATCCAACTCCTTCTTAAAAGAATCCAGAGAGTGGGCCTCCACTGCACTCTGGGGCAGAGCATTCCACACAGCCAACACTCTCTGTCCCGCCATTCCAGGAATTGACCTTGTGAACCTACGCTGCACTCCCTCAATCGCCAGAATGTCTTTTCTCAAATTTGGAGACCAGAACTGCACACAGTACTCCAGGTGTGGTCTCACCAGGGCCCTGTACAGCTGCAGAAGCACCTCTTTGCTTCTATACTCAATTCCTCTTGTTATGAAGGCTGCAGGTCTCCAGGCACATGTCGCCAGACTAGTTAAAGATGTTGGATTTTCTGCTCTTAAGTATATTCATAAACCAGCTTGGTTTTTACAACAATCAACAGTGGTACCATTAGAAAGTTTTGACTCCAGAGTATTATTAAATTCAAATTGCACCAGCTGCTATGAAAGGATTCATACCTATGTCCTCAGAGTCCTCAGGACATTAGAACTGGGTTTCTGGATTATTAGCCCAGTGACACTACTACACCACCACTTCTGCACTGAAAAGAAACCCTGTCAATATGAAATACCTTTGATTTTTGTAAGTAATGTTTAATGACATTGAATATTCATAAAAACAGACATTATGAAAGGAATGGGCAACACATGTAGCAGAACTATTTTTAAATTTCAAATTTTCACAGAAACACAGGGCCAAGAATATATCATTTTGCTCATTGAGCGTGCCCCATTGTTCAATTAGATTACTTACAGTGTGGAAACAGGCCCTTTGGCCCAACAAGTCCACACCGACCCTCAGAAGAGCAACCCACCGAGACCCATTCCCCTATACTTACCCCTTCACCTAACACTATGGGGCAATTTAGCATGGCCAATTCACCTAACCTGCACAGTTTTGGACTGTGGGAGGAAACCGGAGCACCTGGAGGAAACCCACGCAGACACAGGGGGAATGCGCAAACTCCACACAGACAGTTGCCTGAGGTGGGAATTGAACCCGGGTCTCTGGTGCTGTGAGGCAGCAGCGCTAACCACTGTGCCACCATGCTGGTGATCAATTAGATCATAGCTAATCTGCATATAACTCCACATTTCTATTTTGGTTCCATGTTCCCAACTAACCTTGCTGATGAAGACCTATAAATAAAACAAAGAACTGCAGATGTTGGAAATCTGAAACAAAAATAGAAATTTCTGGAGAAACTCAGCAGGTCAGGTAGCATCTATGGAGAAAAGACAGAGTTAACATTTTGAAGACTAGTTAAAAAGGATTTGTACATCTTGTTTTTCAAATTTTAAATTTATCTAGGCTAAATGAGTGTTTGTGGCTAGTTCCAGATTTCCACTACACTTTGTGTTTCCTTAGCTCACCCTGAATGGTGTACTTCTAATTTTAAAGTTATTCTCCATTACTCTGGAATTCTCACCAGTGGAATGTGGAAGTAGAATCTTATCCACTTTCATAATAATCTTTGGAATTATTATTTTATGGAGAACAGGTAGATGTACTGTACTTTGATTTCAAGAAGGCATTTGATAGGTCCAACATCAAAGATTATTACAGAAAATAAAAGCTCATGGTATACAAGATAGCATGTTGACATGGATAGAAGATGTCTGGCCTGTAAGAAGTAGACATCATGTGAGAATATGTCTTTTTCACGTTTGGTAATGTGTAATGAGTAGTATGCCATAAGGATTAGTGGTGGAATCTCAACTGTTAATATTTCTATAAATGACTTAGATGAAAGGATGCTAGGTCTGGATGTCAAATTTATAGAAGACACAAAACACTTAGGAAAATAAGTTGTGAAGAGTGCACAAGGAGATTACAAATATTATATTGATATGTTAAACAAGGGAGCAATGTGATATTGTCCATTTTGGTAGGAATACAAAGAAACATATTAATATAAATGGTGAGAGATTGCAGAGCTCTGAGACGCATTGTGATCTGGGTGTTTTCATGCATAAATTGCAAATGGTCAGAATGCATATACTGCAAGTAATTAGGAAAGCTAATGAAAAGTTATAATTTATCATGAGGGAAATTGAGTACAAAGGTAGAAAGATTATGCTTCAGTTGTACAGGGCATGGTTGAGACCACATCTGGAGTACAATGTACTGCATTGGTCTCCTGATTTAAGTAATGATATAAATGAGTTGGAGAAAGTTCAGATAAGGTTTATTAGACTAATATCTGGAATGGGGAGAAAGTAAGGTCTGCAGATGCTGGAGATCAGAGCTGGAAATGTGTTGCTGGAAAAGCGCATCAGGTCAGGCAAAATCCAGGGAACAGGATCCTGTTCCCTGGATGCTGCCTGACCTGCTGCGCTTTTCCAGCAACACATTTCCAGCTAATATCTGGAATGAACAGGTTGTCTCATGAAGAAAGGTTAAACTGGCTTGGCTTATGTCCACTGGAATTTAGATCAAGTCAGGGGATTGACACTGCCATTGCTAAGGCTGTGACCAACAACAAGGTTGAAACCAATGAAAATGGCAGTACCCTCATACCTAATACACCTCACATCACTCATCTTACACTCTCTTCTGATATACAAGTTCAAGATGGCATAAGCAACACATCTTACTCCCCCACCTCAGCCACTTTAAGCATATCACAGCCATACCCTTGGGCCTTTCTTCTTTCAGACATCCAAGAAGTGCAGCCTGACCAAGCAGTGGTGGAACAAGAAGAAGGTAGTGACAATGAAACCATAGCATCACTTAATTTCAAATGTGTAGCCACATGTTCAGATACTGCCATTATGTGTAATTTGAAGAATAGCACAAGGAATTGCACATGGTGAGACATTGGGTACAACTGGCTGCAGTCTAGGTAGGAATTCTCCGGCATTTGGAAGTCTGCTAGGTAACATTCAATGCAACGGGGTCAAGCTTGGGATTCAGGGATTGTACAGGGTTTGGGACCCATTCGTCCCAGCATGGACATGGCACATTACTCTGTTGGTAAACTTGTGGACCCAATTCTGATGGAACACCTGTTGGATGATGAAATAGTTTTGATTGTAGCACAAACAGCAGCCACACACTGTTGAGTGCTAGAGTGCAAGCTCAGTCTGTTCTAAATGCATAGTTCAGTCTGCTTCATCATGGGTGTGGGTTACAGTGGTCAAAAGGGCTTACAGAGTATTTGAGTAGTTCAGCAACTTAACCTGCCAATAAAATCAGGATACCTGAGACACTATCCTGGGGGAGTGACAGTGATTCCATGTAGCACGAACTTGCTGTGTTTTCTCAGTATGATAGTAGTTGTCGCCAATCCCTGTCACTTGATCAGGCCACTTACTGTTCCTTATCTACAAACAGATTAGACTGTTGCCACTCATACCAAGATGCTCCATAGCAAGGTCCTCCAGAACAGAATCACTCACAGTATCCTCAAGACCATCAGCACTCTTCATCAGTGAAATGCATCAGCCTTCTACAGCAATTCTGCAATAAAGCACTGCAAAGGGGCTTAAGAACAGGTAATTACACTAAGAAGTAAAGCACCTTAATATATTGGTAAAATGGTCTGATGGCAGGACTGTGATGGGGAGTTGATTTGATATGGTTACTTGGAATTTTAAAACCCCCCAACTTCACATCTTGCTTCCACCTAATATCTTCCATCTCCACATATAGGTTATCAGTACATTCTTTCATTAGCTCTACTTTCTTTAGTTGCCCTCTTCTTTTTTTATACATTTCTAAAACACTTTTGGCTTTACCTTAATTTTGCTTTTTATAATTCATTCATGGGATGTAGGCATCACTGGCATTTATTGCCTCTCTTTAGTTGGCATTGGCAAGGTGATGGATAGCTGACTTCTGAAAGTGGTTGTGGATAGATCAAACAAAACTTTAGTGAGGGAATTACAGGATTTTGATCTAGCAATAGTAAAAGAACAGCAATTTAGTTCCAAGGGCAATTCTCCACTGACTGGAGTCATGCTTGATACATAGGATGATGGGTTTGGTTGTTGGAGGTCAGTCAACTCAGCTCCAGGATATCTATGGAGGAGTTCCTCAGGGTAGTGTCCTCGGCTCAATCATCTTCTGCTGCTTCAGCAATTACCTTTCCTCCATCATAAGAGATGTGGGGATGTTCACTGATGATTGCACAATGTTCAGCACCACTTGCGACTCCTCACATTCTGAAGCACTCCATGTTCAAATGCAATAAGATCTTGACAATATCCATTTGGGCTCACAAGTGGTAAGTAACATTTGCACCTCCCAAATGCCAGACAATGACCACTTCCAATAAGAGACAATCTAACCACTGCCCTGACATTCAATGGTGTTATCATCACTGAATCATAAAAGTTGCCCCTTAGGTCCCTTTCAAATTTTCCCCTCTTACTCTAAACCTATGCCCTCTAATTCTGGACTCCCCAACCCTAGGGAAAGGACCTTGTCTAGTTAGAACATAAGAACATAAGAAATGGGAGCAAGAGTAGACCATCTGGACCATCAAGCCTGCTCCACCATTCAATTAGATCATGACTTATCTTTTTGTGGATGCAGCTCCACTTGCCCGCCCGTTCACGATAACCTTTAATTCCTTTACTTTTCAAAAATCTATTTATCTCTGCCTTAAAAACATTCAACAAGGTAGGCACAACTGCTTCACTGGGCAGGGAATTCCACAGATTCACAACACTTTGGGAAAAGAAGTTCCTCCTCAACTCAGTCCTAAATCTGATTCCCCTTATTTTGAGGCAATGCTCCCTAGTTCTTGTTTCACCTGCCAGTGGAAACCAACCTCCCTGCTTATATCTTATCTATTGCCTTCATAATTTTATATGTTTTTATAAGATCCCCTCTCATTCTTCTAAATTCCAATGAGTATAGTCACAGTCTACTCAATCTTTCCACATAAGCCAACACTCTCATTTCCGGAATCAACCTAGTGAACCGCCTCTGTATCCCCTCCAGCGCCAGTATATCCTTTCTCAAGTAAGGAGACCAAAACTGTACACAGTACTCCAGATGTGGCCTCACCAGCACCCTACAGAACTGCAGCATTACCTCCTTATTTTTGAACTCCATCCCTCAAGCAAGAAAGACAATATTCCATTTGCCTTCTTAACTACCTGCTGCACCTGCAAATCAACTTTTTATGATTCATGCACAAGGGAACTCAGGTACCTCTGCACAGCAGCATTATGCAATTTTTCACCATTTAAATAATAGGCCATTTTGCTGTTATTCCTGCCAAAATGGATGACCTCACACTTACCATTATTGTACTCCATCTGCCAGACCCTTGCCCACTCATTTATCTGTCTAGCTTTACCCCCTATTATGAAGATCCTGGAGGTTGCCTTTGAACAGAAATTCAACTGGATTTGCCATATAAGTACAGTGGCAACAGGAGCAGGTCAGAGGCTAAGAAAACTGCTGCAAGTAATTTACCTCCTGACTCCCCAAAGCCTATACAGCATTTACAAGGCACAAATAAGGAATGTGATGGAATACTTCCTACTCACCTGGATGGTTACAGCTCCAAACAATGCAGACTGCTTGATTGGTACCATATCCACAAGCACACACTTTCTCCATTACAGCCATTCAGTAGCAGCATTATGTACTCTCTACATGATGCACTACAGAACTTCACTGAACATCTTTAGATAGCACCTTCCAAAACCATGGCCACTTGCATCTGGAAGGACAAGGTCAGCAGATACATGTGAACGCCATCACTTGCAAGTTTTCCACCAAGCCACTCACCATCCTGGCTTTGAAATATATGGGTGCACCTACAGTACATGGACCACAGTGGTTCAAGAAGGCAACTCGCCACCATCTTCTTAAGGGCAAGTAGGGATAGACAATAAATGCTGGCCAACCAGCAATGCCCAATGCACACAAGAAAAGAAATATCAGGATAGTGAGTGGCTCAGAGGAAACATACATCTGGTGGCCTTTCCAATGTAACTGCTGCCCTGTCCTTCTAGGTGGTAGCGGTTATTGGTTTAGGAAGTTCATCGAGGAAGCCTTGGTGAATTTCGTCACCGCAACTGTAGATGGTACACACTGCTGCTACTGTGCATTGGTTATGGAGGGATTGAATGCTTGAGTATGTGGTGCCTGTCAAGCAAATTGCATTGTGTCAAGCTTTTTGCTTGTTGTTGGGAGTAGAGAATATTCTGTCATACTCCTGACTTTCAGCCTTTTAGATATTGAAAGGGCTTTGGGGAGTCAGGAAATGAGTTTCGTGCTGCAGAATTGCTAGTCTCTGACCTACTTTTGTAACCACAGGAGATTAGATTTCAGAGTGCAGTGCTGGAAAAGCACAGCAGGTCAGGCAGCATCCAAGGAGCAGGAAAGTCGATGTTTCGGGCAAAAGCATCAGGAATTTATATGGCTAGTTTAGTTTGGTTTCTGAGTAAGGGTAATCTTCAGTTGTTGATATTAATGGTCAAGGGGCAATGGTTAAATTCTCTCTTATTGTAAATGGTCTTTGCCTAGCATTTATGTAAGCCCAAGACTGGATATCTCATGCCCGAAACGTCAATTCTCCTGCTCCTGGATGCTGCCTGACCTGCTGCGCTTTTCCAGCAACACATTTTCAGCTCTGATCTTCAGCATCTGCAGTCCTCACTTTTTTTTTAGATTAGCCAATTCACCTGACCTGCACATCTTTGGACTGTGGGAGGAAACCGGAGCACCCGGACGAAACCCACGCAGACACGGGGAGAACGTGCAAACTCCACACAGTCAGTCGCCTGAGGCGGGAATTGAACCCGGGTGTCAGGCGCTGTGAGGCAGCAGTGCTAACCACTGTGCCACCGTGCCACCCACAAGACTTTCTCCTACAAGACTGGATATCGTCTAGGTCTTCTGCACTGGACACAGACAACTTTAGTCCTGAGGAGTCAGAAATAGTTCTGAACATTATGTAATCATCACTGAACATTCACACTTCTGACCTTAAGAAAGAGGGAAGGTCATTGATGAAGCAGCTGAAAATGGTTGGGCCAAGGGCACTATCTTGAAGATATCCTGTTGAAATGTCCTGGGTCCAAAATAACTGGCCTCCAACAATTATAGCCATCTTCCTAAGCACCAGGTATGATTCCAACCAGAAGCCAGTTTTCCCCTCATTTCTATTGATTCCAGTATTGATGCCGCATTCGGTCAAATGTTGCCTTGATGTTAAGGATTGTGACTCCCACCTCATCTCTGGAATTCAGTTCTTTTGTCCATTTTTGAACCAAGGCTGTAATGAGACCAGGAGTTGAGTGGCCCTGGAACCCAAACTGAGCAGCAGAGAGTAGGTTTTTGAGAAGCAAGTACTGTTTGATAGCATTGTTGATAACACCTTCTATCACTTTACTGATGATCAAGAGTAAACATATAGGGTGATAACTGGCTGGCTTGGATTTATCCTGCTTTTTGTATTTAGGACATACCTGAGCAATTTTTCACATTGTCAGGTAGATGCAAGTGTTGTAACTGTACTGGAATATCTTCACTGGAGGTTCAGAAAGTTCTGGATCACAAGTCTTCAATAATATTGCCAAATGTTGTCAGGAACCATGGTCTTTGTGTTATTTAGTGCCTCCAGCTGTTTCTTAATATCATGTGAAGTGCATGAATTGGCTGAAGACCTGTATCTGTGATTCTGGGGACATCTATAGGAGTGGATTCCACTGGTTGTGGAATCATTTAGCCCTGTCGTTTGGCATACAAGTAGACCTGTGTTGTAGGTTCACCAGTTTTTTATGCTTGCTGCTGCTCCCGCCATGCCCTCCTGCAGTCTTCATGGAACCAGGGTTGATTCACTACCTTGACAGTAATGGTAGAATAGATATACATCAGGCCATGAGGTTGCAGATTGTGTAGAAATACAATTCACTTGTTGCTGATGGCCCACAGTACTTCATGGATGCCCTGTCTTGAGTTGCTACATCTGTTCAAAGTTTATCCCAGTTAGCATCATGATAGTGCCACACAACATAGGGGAGGATGTCCTCAATATGAAGATGGGACCAGCTTCACAAGGACAATGCTATGGTCAGTCTTTCCAATTGTATCAAGACAATGATCATCTGTGGCAGACAGATGGGTAAGGATGAGGCCAAATATGTTTTTCACTCTTGTTAGTTCTCTCATAAGCTGCCATAGTTCCAGTGTTGTAGCTAGCTCTTTTATAATTCAACCAACTCATTCAGTAGTGATGCTGCCGCGCCACTCTTTGTACTGGGCATTCTACACCGTTGCCACCTCTAGGATTTATTCCTCTACAATTTCTGCAGTATTGATCCCTTGGTATCTGCCATCTTGTTTCTTGTCATTTCAGCCTTCTGGCACCAGGTATCTCTAAATTTGTTAGTCATAGACTCATATAGCATGGAAACAGACCCTTCAGTCCATCTTGTTCATGCCGACCATGTTTCCCAAACTAAACTAGTTCAACTTGCCTGCATTTGGCCCTTATTCATCTAAACCTTTCCTTTCATGTACATATCCATATATCTTTTAAATGTTGTCATCATATCTGCATCTATCACTTCCTCTGGCAGTTCATTCCACATATGAACCACCCTGTGTGTGAAAAAGTTGCCCTTCAGGTCCCTTTTAAATCTTTCTCCTCTCACCTTAAAAATATGCCCACTACTTTTTAACTTCCCACTCTAGGGAAATGACATTTGCTCTTCACCTTATCTATGTCCCTCATGATTTTATAAACCTCTGTAAGGACATCCCTCAACCTCCTATGCTCCAGTGAAAAAGGTCCCAGCCTATCCAGGCTCTCCCCATAACTTAAACGCTCTAATCCTGGCAACATTCTGGTAAATCTTTTCTGAACCCTGTCCAATTTAATAATATCCTTCCTATAGCAGGGTGACCTAAGCTGTACAGAACTCCAAAAGTGGCCTAACAAATGTCCTGTGCAACCTCGACATGACGTCCCAACTCCTTCACTCAATGGTCTGAGCAATGAAGGCAAGCATGCTGCATGCTTTTTAACCACCCTGTCTAACTGTGATGCAACTTTCAAAGAACTGGACGCCTAGGTCTCTGTTTGACAACACTACCCAGGGTCCTACAATTAAATTACAAGTCCTGCCCTTCTTCATTTTATCAAAATGCAATACCTTCCATTAATCCAAATTAAACTCCATCTGCCAATCCTTAGCCCTTTGGCCCAATTGATCAAGATCACTTTATAATCTTAGATAATCTTCTTCACTGGCGACCAAACCACTAATTTTGGTGTCATCTGCAAAATTACTCACCATGCTTCCTAAATTCTAATGCATATAATTTGCATAAATCACAAACAACATTGGACCCAGTTCTGAACCTGCAGAACATTTCTGGTTAGAGCCTCCAATCTGAAAAACAACCCTCCATAACCAGCCTGTTTCCTACCATCAAGCCAATTTTGGATCCAATTGGCAAGCTCTCCCTGAATCCTGTGTAATCTAACTTTACTAATCAGTTTATCATGTGGAACCTTGTCAAAGCTTTATGAAAGTCCATGTAGACAATATTTACTGCTCTGCCCTCATCAATCTTTTTGGTTATGTCCTCAAAAACTTCAATCAAGTTTGTGAGATCCGATTTCCCATACACAGTCATGCTGACTATCCCTAACCAGTTCTTGCCTCTCCAAATGCACGTAAATCCTGTCTCTCAGAATCCCCTCCAGCAAATTACCTACCATTGCCATCAGACTCTCTGGTTTAGTGTTCCCTACAATCTTTTCCCCATTAGCCACCCTCCAATCCTCCAGCACCTCACCCCCCATGGCTGCAGATGATACAAATGGCTCTGCCGGGGGCTCCACAATTTCTTCCCTAACTTCCCACAATGTCCTGAAATATACTTCATCAAGTCCCGGAGATTTGTACAACTTCATATTTTTTAAGATTTGGAGATGCCAGTGTTGGACTGGGGTGTACAAAGATTAAATCACTCAACATCAGGCTATAGTCCAACAGGTTTATTTGGAAGCACTAGCTTTCGGAGTGCTGCACCTTCATCAGGTGCTTCCAAATAAACCTATTGGACTATAACCTGGTATTGTGTGATTTTTTTAACCATGTATTTTAAGATCGCCAGCACCTCCTCTTCTATAAGGTGAACTGTTTTCATAACATCGATATTTGTTTTCCCAAGTTTGAGAAGATGGTTTAAACTAACTGCATCTGTACAATCACTCAACCGTGTTAAAAGTTACTGTCAAAGCATATTTTATTCGATGGAGATATGCTAGATGTATTCAAAATCATGGGGGATCTGGAAAGGGAAGATAGAAAAAAGATCTTATAGGTGGAAAAACAAAAATGGAAAGGCACAAATATAAGGTGATTGGTAAAAGAAACAATGATGCCATGAGAAAAAACCTTATTTACATGAGTGATTCAGATTTGGAATACACTGCCTGAAAATGTTATCTAAGTCCATTTATGAGGGAATTTGATTCATATCTGAAAATGAAGATTATGCAGGACCACAGGGAGAAGGTAATGGCACTAGGGAATGGCAAAAGCACCTGCTGTGCTTTTCCAGTACCACACTCTCTACTAGGTAAATTGCTCCTACTGAGATCTGATAGGAATGCGATTTCCAAAGGGCCTTCGTGCTGTAACAACTCAGTGATTCCCACACATTGAAAAGGTAGAATTTCATCTCCTCTTCTATTGACTGCAGATACACGCAAACATAAGAATTAGGCACAGGTGCAAGTAATTCAGACCTTGAGCCTTCTCCAACATTCAATATAATGTTGGCTGATCTCATCTTGGCCTCAGCTCTACTATTCTGCCCACTGTGTTTAAGACTTCAACATGACTAATTAAAAAAATCTGTCTATCTGCTCCTTAAACTTACTCAATGTCTTGGCATACACTACACGCCGGAGTATGAATTCCACAGATACACAATCCTTTGAGAAAAATAATTTTTTTGTCTCTGTTTTAAATCCACTCCTTATCCTAAAACTACGATCTCTCATTGCAGATTTCACCACAAAAGGAAACAGCTTCTCTATGTCTACGTTGCCAATCCCTTTTAGCATCTTATATACTTTGGAGGTATTGAGAACTACAGATGCTGGAGAGTCAAAGTGGATAAAGAGTGGAGCTGCAAAAAAAAAAACAGCAGGTCAAACAGCATCAGAAGAGAAGAGGAGTTGATGTTTTAGGTTGGAACCTTTCATCAGGACTCAGGCCTAAACTGCTCAATCTTCCTTCATAAGACAAACCTTTCAAACCTGTATGAATCGAATGAATCCCAATAAGGGTTGGCACAGTGGCTCAGCGGTTAGCATTGTTGTCTTACAGCACCAGGGACCTGGGTTTGATCCCACCCTTGGGCGACTGTCTGTGGAGTTTGCATGTTCTCCCTGAGTCTGTGTGGGTCCCCTGTGGGTGTGCCAGTTTCCTCCCACAATCAAAAGATGGGCAAGCTAGGTGGATTAGCCATGGGGAATGCAGGGTTTCGGGGATAGGGTGGGGGGTGGGGTTGGTCTGGGTGTGATTCTCTTTGGAGGGTTAGTATGGCCTCCACACTGTGGGGATTCTATGAATTCTCTATGAACTTCCTCCAATGCAATTACATTCCTCCTCAAGTAAGGGGACCAAAATTGTAAGCAATACTCCAGGTGCTGTCTCACTGATGCCTTGTACAATTGCAGCAATACTTTGGTAGTTTTATACTGTATTCCTTTAGCAATGAATATCAATATTCGATTTGTCTTCCTTATTACCTGCTGTACCTGTATATGAGGATATCCAGACCCCACTGCACAGAAGCACTTTGTTCTTTCAGATTATAAGTTGCTTTCTATTCTTCTGACCAAAATGGATAATGTCACACTTAGCTATGTTAAAACTCCATCTATCAAATTTTGGCCCATTCGTCTAACTTATCCATATCCATTTGCAAATTTCTTATATTTTTATTGCAACTTACATTCCCATTTGTTTTATTGTCATCTGCAAATTTGGCTATGGTACCTTCTATCCCTGAATCCAAGACATTAATATAGATTGCAAATAGTTGGGTCTGAGCTCTGAATACAGTGCCCCCCCCCCCCTACCAGTTACACCTTGCCAACTAGAAAAAGACCCATTTATCCCAGTTCTCTGCTTGGGTAGAAGATTGGCTAACCAACACAAAGCAGAGAACTGGGATAAATGGATCTTTTTCTGGTTGGTAAGGTGTAACTGGTGGGGGGGGGGGGGGCACTGTATTCAGTTCTCAGACCCATCTATTTGCAATCTATATTAATGTCTTGGATTCAAGGATAGAAGGTACCATAGCCAAATTGTGCTTTTCCAGCACCACTGTAATCTACATTCTGGTTTCCAGTATATGCAGTCCTCACTTTTGCCTAATCTTCTATCTAAGCTAATAAATCACTCCTAACCCCAAGTGATCTTATCTTGTGTATTCATCTTTTATGCAGCACCTTTTCAAATGCCTCCTAGAAGTTCAGATATGGTACACCTACAAGATCCCCATTATTCACTTTGCTTGTTACGTCTTTAAAGAACTCGATCAAAATAGGCAAACATCATGCTGTCTTTGATGGATCACATTTTTACTTCCAAATGTCCTGTTATTACTTCCTTAATAATGTATTTTAACAATTTCCCAATGACAGATATTAAACTATGATCTATACTGTCTTTCTTTCTGCCTCCCTCCCTATTTGAATAAGAATGTTGCATCTAGCATTTTTCCAATCCACCTTTCCTAAATCCAGGAAATTTTGGCATATTATAATCAGTGGATCCATTATCACAGCTGTTACTTCCTTTAAGATTCCAGGATGAAGGTCAGTAGGACTTGCCTTTAATTCCAAGAGCTCACTCAGTACTTTTTCCCCAGTGATAATGATTATTCTAGGTTTCTATAACCCCATCTTTCCTATCTCCCTTTCTATAACCTGTTACTACTGGGATATTACTACAAACCTCCACCATAAAAACTGAGGCAAAATAATGATTTATTGTCTCCATATTTCTGTGTTCCCATTTATTAAATACCCAGTCTCATCCTCCATTGGCTAAATTACACTTTCACTTCCCTTTTGTATACTTAGAAAAGTATTTGCTATCTATTTCTATATCACGTGCAAGCTAGTGTAGATCCAGGTACTTTTTAAAGCATTCGATGCGTCCGTCTCCTCCACCACCAACTTTGGCAACGGATTCCAGAGACCCACCACCCTCTGCATAAAAAAGGGTTATTTCTCACACACCCTCTAATCCTTCTGCTACTTTGCTTGAACCTATGACCCCCTAGGTTTTGAATGTTTACCAAGGGAAACAGATTCCTTCTGTCTTAGAATTATAGAAACCCTACAGCATGGAAGCAGGTCATTCAGCCTATTGAGTCCACACCAAGCCTCCAAACAGCATCCCATCCAGACACACCCCCACACCCTATCCCAGTAACCCTGCATTTCCCATGGCTAACCAACCTAACCTGCATATCCCAGGACATAATGGATAATTTAACATGGCCACTCGACCTAACCTGCACATCTTTGGACTGAGGAGGAAACTGGAGCACTCGGAAGAAACACACTCAGACACTGGGAGAATGTGCAAACTCCACACAGACAGTCGCCTGAGGGAGGAATTGAACCCAAGTTCTTGCAGCTGTGAGGCAGCAGTGCTAACCACTGAGCCGTCATGCTGCCACATCTAAAACTTGCCTGGACGCGATGGACTAAATGGCCTTGTTCTGAGATGTAAGCTCCTATATATTAATTTGGAAATATATCAGCATTCCTTCTGTGTCACTGGATCAAAATCCTGCAATTCCCTCCCTAATAGGCATTGTGGGTATACTTACAACACATGGACTGCAGCGGTTCTAGAAAGCAGCTCACCATCGCTTTCTCAAGGGTCAACAAGAGATGGGAAATAAATGCCAGGCCCAGACAGTTACTATCAAAACATAAAAGAATGACAAAGTATAGCTTCTCAGGTACTGTGAGCTAGGATAGTAAGATTACTCTAGATGCAGGGTGGTTGGGTTAGCCATGGAAAATGCAGGGTTACTGGGATAGGGTATGGGGTGAGTCTGAGTGAGATGCTGTTTGGAGGATTTGTGTGGACTTGATGGGCTGAGGGTGGCTTACATGCTATAGGGTTTATATGGTTCTGAGAGAGGATGAATCTGTTTCCTTTGCTGTCTACACTATCTCTACCCCTCACAAGTTTGTATACCTCAATCCTGTCACCCCACAACCTTCTCTGTTCCAAGGAAAACAACCTTTCCAATTCCTCTTTGTAGCTACAATTCTCGACTCCTTGCAACATTCTAGCAAATCTTCACTGCACTCTCTCCAGAGCAATTACATAAGAACATAAAAACATAAGAAATAGGAGCAGGAACAGGCCATCTGGTCTCTAAAGCCTGCTCTGCTATTCAATAAGATCATGGCAGATGTTTTTGTGCACTCATTTCCACATACCTGCACACTTACCATAACCCTTTATTCCTTTACTGTTCAAAAATCTATCTACTCAAGAAACAAATTCAACAAGATAGCCTCAACTGCTTCACTGGTCAGGGAATTCCAGATTCACAGCCCTTTGGTTGAAGAAGTTCCTCCTCAACTCAGTCCCTAATCTGCTCTCCCTTATTTTGAGGCATTGCCCTCTAGTTCTAGTTTCACCCACGAGTGGGAGGAAACTCCCTACTAAAATCATATCTATTCCTTTCATAATTTTAAATGTTTCTATAAGATCCCCTCTCATTCTTCTAAATTCCAATGAGTATATTCCCAGTCTACTAAATCTGTCCTCATAAGCCAACCCATCCATCTCTAGAACCAACCTAGTCAACCTCATCTGCACCCACTCCAGCGCCAATACATCCTTTCTCAAGTAAGGAGACCTTCCTGTGATATTATTGTTACTTTGTTACAAGCCTGCACTAGTTCCTGGTTTATACTGTGCACCAATGCAAAACTACTGTTTGAGGACCTATAAATTACTCCCACTAGGGACTTCTTTCCCTTACTATTTGGGGCTGGGTATGGAGTTAGTACCTGATCTCTACAAAGAATTCGCCTCTGGGAAAAGTGTACCCAGACGGTACAGGGGGAGAAGGACAAGAAGTTATAATTTTGAGAGATACAGGATATAACCAGTTGTAAAGAGTAAGGGATAAGCGAATATGCACTCTTTCTGATCTGTTACCCAAGAGTTTGGTAATTTGTGGGATAAATGGACAGAAATTTAGCATTCCCTTATATAAGATCAGGTTGGAGTGCCAACTCAAGACTGGGGAAGTAACAGTGGGAGTGATTGACAGAGTGTCAGTTCCAGGAATTCAGTTTGTTCTTGGAAATGATTTGGCAGGATCCAAGGTAGAAGTGACACCCCTTGTTGTGGAGAACCCAAGGAAACCAAGAAACTGAGGTGTTAAAACAGAAATATCCTGGTATTTTCCTAGACTGTGTAGTCACCAGGTCACACTATCATAACTCACAGCACAAATCAAAAAGTGAAGAGAAAGATGAAGGAGTTGAGGTTCAGTTAGCGGAACCCTGTTTCACATAATGGTGCAGGAAAAACTTGAACAGGCAGAGGGTGAGACATAAGTATTTAGTCCTGAAAGGCTAAGAGACTTACAACAACAAGACAAAACGATAAAAGATGTGTATGTGGATGCGTACTCTGAAAAGGAGGCAGAGAATATTCCTGAGGGTTATTATCTGAAAGATAGAATCCTAAGATGGAAATGGACACCACCGTAGGTTAGTGCAGAGCAGAAATGGGCCAAAGTGCAGCTTGTTGTGTTGCCAACCTACAGATAGGAAGTGTTACAGGTAGCATGTGAACTACCTGTAGGAGGTCACCTAGGTGTATGAAAGACTTAGGCTGGCTAAGGTACAAAAACATTATTATTGGCCTGGAATGCATAAGGTGACATTCTTGGGACATAACATCGGTCATGGAAAGTTGTCCCCACAGAATGCAGAGATGAAGGCCATTGAGGAATTTTCATGATCAACCGCAAAGAAAGAGGTGCTTCAATCCTTAGGACTCAGCAGATTCTATCAGGGGTTTATTCCAAACTTTAGCAGTGTAGTGACACCATTAACCAATTTGCTATGAGACAATAAACAAATTCAAATCCAGCCTACCAGTTTAAATTATACCCCAAAATAACAATCTCCAATCAAGTTTGAATTTAGCATATTGACAATATTAAAAACCAATGAAACAATCCAATGCTTTGGGGTGGAAGACTGGGAAAAATTGAACAGTTGAGGGGAGAACTGCCAAACCATCAGCATGTACAGATTGCCCAAAACAAGCTCTCTTAAAGGTACCTTTATCTATCAATGACCTGTGAAACAGAAATCCCTAAGAAGAAGAAAATCGACAGAGGGAGATACAGAGGGAAGATTTGACAGCTGCGTGGTTTTGAAATTTGAATTTTTGGTAAATCTTAATTGGGGGTTTTATCGGATTAATATTGTAGGGGGAAGGTAAAGAATAGGTTTAGATAAATGAATTGTAAGTAGTTGTTAGTTAATTATTCTCTGTTAGACTTTAAAGAATTAAAATTGTTAATTTTTACTTTAAATAGTGACTTTTGGGATAGTTCTTTGCCTCCTGAATTTTAACAGATTACAGCATGGGTTAAATCATTTCTGTGTTGCAGGTTTAAATTTAGCAGGGGAGTTTATCCATGTCGTAACACATGTAAATTAACCTTTCCCCCAACTATTTAGTTTAA
The DNA here is from genome assembly GCF_004010195.1 of Chiloscyllium plagiosum. NCBI lineage: Eukaryota > Metazoa > Chordata > Chondrichthyes > Orectolobiformes > Hemiscylliidae > Chiloscyllium > Chiloscyllium plagiosum. The sequence goes on from NC_057714.1 coordinate 79,769,984, forward strand.
AGTCTTTTCTACAGCCTTACTTATGCAATTCGCCAGGACTCTGGTCACATATGTTTCAGGTGAAACCCATCTCATCAGAACAACTCCATCCTTCTCCACTACTGGTGCCAATGTTCCATGGATTCAAACCCATTTCTCTCGCACCAATACTTGAGCCAAGCATTTACCACTTTAATTTTATTGATCATGCATCAATTAGCTCATGGCTCAGGTAATATTCTGAATACTATTACTTTTTGATTCGAATTTTTAATTCAGCCTCTAGCTGATAATATTTCCTCAGCAAAACATCTTTCTTCATCTGACCTTTGTCATTGGTACCTACGTGGACCATGTCCATCTAGGATCTTTCCCCTCTCACTCCAAGCTCCTCAGCAGCCCAGATGAAATATCCTGAACCTTAGCACTGCGAAGGTAATACAGACTTCAAGACTCTTGGTCTTGGCTGCAGAGAGTAATTTCCATGCCCCTAAATATATTGTGGTAATGAAATATGTAATGGACAAAATTTAAAGATATTGTCCCAGTGGCAATAACATCACAACTCAAATTAGGATGGTGATTTGGAGGGAAACGTGGAGGTTAATGTTCCCATAACCATGTATTTGTTCTTTTCGATTGTCGACTCACAAGAGAAAGAAATACTGATGAAATAAGTTTGGAGAATTACTACATTGCATCCAATAGATCAGATGTACTGCAGCTACAGTGAGAAGTCAGTAAATGGATGGATTCTATATCCAATGGCACAACTGTCAACAAAGTGAACAAGTGAATTTCCTGGAAGTTGTCAAGCTTCTTGAGTGCCTTAGCACTTGAATGATGTTGAAGCTTTGAAAGGTCAAAATATGAGACATACTTTGCAAGTTGGTAACCCAGCACATCATCCACTCCTTAATCACCATCAGAACAAAGACATATATTTATAAAGTGCCTTCACACCCATATGATGGTCCAAACTACTTTGCAGCCATTTAGAACTTTTGACATGTAGCTACTTCAATTCCAGAACAAATTTGCACACAGCAGATCCCAAATGGTAGAAATGTGGCATTGACCAGAAAAGTTATTTAAATATTTCCTTGGAGAACACCACTGGGTAAATAATAATGAGGAACTAGGAAATAGTAAAGGAGGTGAATAAATACTTCGCATCAGTCTTCACAGTCAAAGACATAAATGGCTAAATAACCAAGTAGCCGAAAGGAGAGGAAGGAAATCAATGAAATAGCTATCACAAGAGAAGAAGTACAAGGCTCACTAAAGGGGCTAAAAGCTGCCAGGTCTGCTGTACCTGAGGATTTTATCAAGGATTTTAACAAGGAAGCAGCTACAGAGATAGTGGATGCACTTGTAGTAAGCTTCCAAGAATCCTTAGATTTCAGAAAAGGCCTAGAGGATTGGAAAGCTGCCAATGCAACACTCTTATACAAAAAGGCAGGTAGACAAAAAACAAGTAACCACAGGTTAACATCTGTATTTAGGAAAATGTTAGAGTTTCTTATAAAAGTAACAGGAGACCATTTAGAAATAAATAATCTAATCAAGCAGAGTCAGCATGGATTCATGAAGGGGAAATCACGCCTGACAAATGTATTCCAATTTTTTTGTGAAGTAACAGGTAGGATTTTTAAAGGGGAACCTTTGATGTAATATGTATGATTTCCAAAAGTATTCAGTAAAGTACCGGATATAAGGCAACTTAATAAGATCATGCCTTTGGGGTAGTATATTAGAATGGATAGAGGTTGCCTAATAAATAGAAGACAGAAATTTGGGATAAAGAGGTATTAGCAGGATGGCAATCTGTATCTAGTGGTGTGCCAGAGAGAAAGCTAGGGCCACAGTTATTAAAAATAAATAGCTAGGATGACAGAAGGAAAGGTATTGTTGCCAAGTATGCAACTGACACAAAAGTAGTCTGAAGGACACTTAGTGTTCAAAGATGGATGTAATCTAGTTAGGGAGCGTGATTGAATACTCCCTACTTGCCTGAATGAGTGCAGTTCCAACAAGAAGCTTGACACATCCAGAATAATGCAGTTCACGTGAATGACGCCATATTCACCAACACCCACTCCCTCCACCACTGATGCTCATTAGTAGTAGCTTATAGTATCTACAAGATGCACTGCAAACATTTACCAAAGATCCTTAGATAGCACCTTCAAAACCATGATCATATCCATCTTGAGACACAAAGACAGCAGATATATGGGAACATCACCATCTGCAAGTTTCTCTCCAAGCTACTTGTTATTGTGACTTGGAAATATATTGCATTCCTCACTGTCACTGGGTCAAAATCCTGGAATTCTCTCTTTACTGGCTTTGTAAGTTTACCTACAGCACATGGACTGCAGTAGGTTGCTCACCACCAACTTGGCTAAGGCAACTGGCATGGTGGCTTATTGGTTAGCACTGCTGCCTAACAGGGTTCCAGGTTCAATTCTAGCCTCGGGCGACTGTCTGTGTGGAGTTTGCACATTCTCCTTGTGTCTGCGTGGGTTTCCTCCCACAGTCCAAAGCTGTGCAGGTCAGATGAACTGGCAATGCTAAATTGCCCATAGTGCTAGGTGCATTAGTCAGAGGAAAATGGGTCTGGGTGGGTTACTCTTCGGAGGGTCGGTGTGGACTTGTTGGGACGAAGGGCCTGTTTCCACACTGTAGAGAATCTAATCTAAAGGATAACTGGGAACAGTCAATAAATACTGGCCAGACAGCATTGCCCATGTGCTATAAATGAATAAAGAAAAGCAAGTGGGCAGAAACTTGGTTGATGAAATATAACGTGGGATTATGCGCTCTATCAGGAAGAATAGGAGAGCTAAATATTATTTAAATGCAGAAAGACTGCAGAGAACTGCAACACAGAGGAATTTGTGAATCACAAAAAACTAGCATCCAAGTCCAGCAGCTAATAGAAAAGGCAAATGCACTGTTAGCCTTTTCTTAAAAAGGAATGCAGTATAAAAATAGGCAATTGTTAAAACTATAGAAGATAAAGTTAAACCACATCTGGAATACTGTGAATGGTTTTGGTCTCCTTATCTACTGGCATTGGAAGCACTCCAGAGCCGATTCACAAGCTTAATTCCAAATCTGGAGGGTTTTTTTATGAGAAGAGATTGAGTAGGTTAGATTTATACTCATTGGAGGTGAGAAGAATGAAATGCAATCTTATTGAAATACATAAGATTTTTAAGGGGATTGACAGAGTAGAAGTGGAGAAGTTATTTCCTATTGTGGAAGAGTCTAAGGCCAGAGGGAATAATTTCAAAGCAATGGGTCACTCATTTAAGAAAGAGATCAGGAGGAATTTATTTTCTCAAAAGGCACTGAATCTGTGATACTCTTTACTGAAGTGGGCTATTGAGGCGGGGTTGTGAAGTATATTCACAATTGAGATAGACAGATTTTTAATCAGAAAAGAATTAAGAGTTATCAAGATAAGCCAAGAAAGTGGAGCTGAGAAAAATCAGATCAGCCATGATCCCATTGAATAGCAAAGCTGACTCAATGGGTTGAATGGCCTTTTTCGGTCCTACATGTTATGGTTTTGATATTGGATGATTAACATTGCCAAGTCGGTGCAACATCGAGGGCCGAAGGGCCTGTTCTATGCTGTATTGTTCTATGTTCTAAGTCAGCAAGTAGAATTGTTCTGCTGTTGCTCAAATAACGCATGGGATATATGACATGAACCTGAGAAGGTAAGTGGTATCTGACTTTAACATCTCATCTTAAGATAGGAGGCAAGCCTTGGCTTATCGTGGAGTGAAGAATTCTATCAGGCAGCAATGGAACACAGCAAAGCTGTAAACCTTATCCATTACCAAATCATGAATTCATTTTTTGTTGTATCATTATGAATCCTCCTTTTACAGATAAAATGCATTGGTATTGAATGATTTTCATTGACCATTGAGAGTGGAAGAATGGGGAAGGAGTCATACAAGAGTAAAACACACACATACAAATAAATGTTTTTCTGTACCTGGAAAGTTTGCATCCTAATAGACAAACAAGCAAATGCTCCATAGGGAGAATGGATAATTTTTCAAGAATTTATGAGATTTAAAATTTAAACTGCTAATAACTGAAATCTGACTCCTTAGAGAAGACCAATTTAATAGGTTATACTTTATTCCATAAGGGGGATCTAGAAGAGTACCACGAGATCATAGATTTGGCTTTGGCATCAAAAAATATAATTGCAGTCAAAATAATTCCACTGGGAAATTTTAATGCCAGAGTAATATGGAAATACAAATTCTCCAAGTGTGCCATTGAAGAAGCATGAGCACAGGAAATCAAATGCTATCATCTCCTCTTCATAAAATATAATTGAACCTGAACTCACTGCCAGAAACATATTCTGGCATCAAATGCAAGGAAATGTGGAACCATCACTGATCCGAGAATTGGCACCTCATGAACACTCACAATTGTCTGCGCTTGGGATAGGAAAGGTGTACACAATGCTGGAGTCTTCATTAGTGTAAAAAACTGTTAGACAGATCTCAGACTTGAACGCTCCATCATGTTCAGATTCCTTGCTTCAAACACTGAAGAAATCCAGGAAAATATTTAACATCCAAATTCTCCAAGATAACCCTGCAATTTATGTGCAACTTTCATCTCATCTTGCTCTGACAAGCTCCAATGCTACCATGTGGAAGGGTGTTTGGGACCAGAGGAGATACGTTATCCAAACGACATGCACCCAGACAATTGAGTCTGAACTTCCCACGTGTTGAGACTGGTTTAATGAAAATGATAAAGAAATATACAAACACAACCAGAAATGATAAACCCGCATTATGTGTCAAAATCATTCTTTATTGCAGCAGAAATGATGAGAATACTTAAATTGAGAATACTCAAATTCAAAGTTCAGGGAATGATATATGTCATCAAAAATATGTTGCAGCTAGAGAAGGCTAATGGGCAATTTAGCATGGCCAATTCACCTGACCAGCACATGTTTGGATTGTGGGAGGAAACCGGAGCAAACCCAAACAGACACGGGGAGAATGTGCAAACTCCACTCCGCCTGAGGCAGGAATCAAATCTAGGTCCCTAGCACTCTGAGGCAGCAGTGCTAACCACTGAGCCACCATGCTGCCCTCGTTTTTTTCAAAGTCTGTATGTTGTGTCTTGGAAGGGAAGTTGCAGGTAGTGACACTCCCATGCATTTGCCATCCTTGTTCTTCCAGATAATAATGGTTCTGGATTTAGAGGATACAGCCTATGGAGCCTAATTGAAGGGGAGTTTAACAAATCGAAAAGAAATGAAAGTAGATGTTCTGAAGAAGAATCTGAAGAGTTCTGAAGAACTCATATCATTGAGTTCTGAAGAAATCAAAACATAAACTGTTCCTGCTGAGTTTCTCCAGTATTTTCTGGGTTTTTTTCAAGAAAATAGAGTTGCAAGGTACTGACAAGGTAAATGCTAATCAAATTGTAATAGGCAGGGGCAGAAAATATAAGCAGAAGAGTATAGCAGAAGAGTATAGCAGAAAATAGAGCTAGATTAAAACTAATTAGAATTATTAAGTAATAATGGTAAAATGACAAAGTTCTTTATCTACATACATCCAGCATTTGTAGAAGATAGATGATTTGGTGGTATAAGTAGAAACAAATGAATATGAATTGATTGCAATTACAGAGATGTGGTTGCAGGGTGATCAAGACTGTGAAGCCAATACTCAAGAGTGCTTGACATTCTGAAAGAATAAATAAAAAGCATGTGTTGGCTTTGTTCACATAGGAACGTATCAGTAGAGTAGTGAATTGTGATATATATACAATAGATTGTAATGTGGAATCAGTTTGGTTGGAAATAAGGAATAGCAAGGGAAGTAAGCAATGAAGTGAGATGTCTATAGACTTTCGGACACAGTATAAATCAATAAATACTGAAGCCATGCAAGAAGGGCAACATAATTGTTAATGGGTGATTTTAATTTGCGTATTGACTAGATAAATTTGATTGGCAAATTGTGGAGTGCATCAGGGATTGTTTCTTAGAGCAGTATGTTGCAGAATTTACTAAGCTAGTAATGTGTAAAGAGGTACGATTAATAAGAAATCTCGTAGTTAAGGATCCTCTGGGGGTAGCGATCACGACATGATAGAATATCAAATTCAGTTTGAGGATGTACAACTCAGATCTTCATGTCTTCAACGTAAATAACAGCAATTACAGAGGTGAGAAAAGTAGACTAAAGGAAAGATCAGTGGATCAGCAGTAGCAGACAATTAAGCAGATTTTTCATAATGCTCAGCAAACATTTACACAGGTCAAAAAGAAGGACTTGATAAGAATGATGAACCACCCGCGTTAACAAAAGTGGGCGAAGAGAATATCCATTCAAAAACAAAGGCATACAAAGTAGCAAAAACTATTGGTAGAACTGAGAATTGGGAAATTTTTAAGAACCAGCAGGTGATCACAAAATTAATAAAGAGGGAGAAAATTGATTATGGAAGTAAATAACGAGATAATCTAAAAACAAAAGATCTGAGGTTTTACACATTTATAAAATGTGAATCTGGAACCCTTGTAGGGTGCAACTGATGAATTTATAATGGAAAACAAGGAAATGGCAGATAATTGAAACCAATATTTTGCGTCAGTAAAGGACACGACAAGCATCCTACAAATAACAGATAAATGTGGTGATAATGAGAGGAAAGACATTGTAGCAGTCTCTATTACGAAGAACAAAGTATTTGACAAGCAAATTGTACTAAAGTCAGACAAATCACAGGACCTGATGGAGTACAAATAGGGTTTTAAAGGGAGTGGCTGGAGGCTAGTGGGGGCATTGATCAGTGGAGTCACTGGATTCTGGCAAGATTCCAGTAGATTGGAAAATTGTTAAAGTGCTACTCCTGTTCAAGAAGGTAGGGAAACAGTAAGCTGGAAACCAGGCCAGTTAGCCTAACATCTGTTGCTGTGAAAATTCTAAAGTCCATTATTAAGGAAGAAAAAGCAGGACATTTAGAAAAGCTTAATGCAAACAAAATCTACATAGTTTTTTGAAAGGGACATCATGTTTGACAAAGCAGAGTTGATAAAAGGGAACTAGTAGATCCAATGAATATAGATTTCCAGAAGACATTCAATAAGATGCCACGTAAAACATTATTGAACCAGATAAGGGCATACAGTAATATTTTGTCATAGATTGAGGATTGGTTAACACTCAAAAGACAGAGAATTGTGATTAGAGAGTCTTTTCCAAATTGGGAAGACTAGTAGAATGCCACAAGAATTAGTTCTGGTGCCAAATGACTTGAATGGGGAGGGGGGAGGTGACAAAGTAATGCATCCAAATCTACAAAAAATAGGTGGGTAAGCATGTTGTGATGAGGACAAAAGGAATCTGCAGGGAGATCCAGATAGGTTGAGTGACTGGGTAAAAACTTGGAACTGAATAGAGGAACGTGTGAGGCCATGCACTTGGTAGGAAGAATCAAAAGGCAGACTATTGTTTCAAGAGTGACTCCAAAAAAGTGTAACACAGGGATCTGGGTAATCTGTGTATGAAACAACAACATTAGTATGCAAATGCAGCATGTAATTAGAGGGGCAAATGGAATTTTGGCCTTTATTTCTAGGAGTTTGGAGTTTAAAAAGTGAGTAGTCTCATTACAAGTAGAGAATATTGGTGAGCCAGCACCTGGAGTACTGTGACAAGTTTTGGTACCCATACTGAAGAAAGTATATACGTGCATTAGAGATCGTTAGAAAGAGGTTCACCATCTGGACCCAACTAACCACTTTTCTCACCAACCAGGCCTACAATAGGATGAGAGAGAAGTTGGCTATAGTAGACCGGAAGCAGAGGCTTTATGGTAGCACAGTTGACAAACACTGGAGGACTTTCAAAGCAATTTTTCAAAGTGCTCGGATAAAGTAAATACCAGTGAAAAGGAAGGATTGCAGGAAAAGGGGTCATCTGCCATGGGTGTCTAATTGACAAAGAGATAAGGGTAGGTGAGGACCTGGAAACAATCATTATCATGAAAGAGGTAGTGTTGGGCAAGCTAATGGAGCTAAGGGTAGACAAGTCTCCTGGCCCTGATGAAATGTATCCCAGGAACTAAAAGAGATGGCAGGAGAAATAGCGAATGCAGTTGGGGTAATTTTCCAAAATTCACTGGACTCTGGGGGCAGTTTCAGCAGAATGGAAAACAGCAAATGTGACAAAAGATGAGGAATTATAGGCTGGTTAGCTTAACTTCTGTAGTGGGGAAAATGCTTGAGTCTATTATCAAGGAAGAAATAACAAGGCATCTAGGTAGAAATTGTCCCACTGGGCAGACGCAGCATGGGTTCATGAAGGGTCATGTTTAACTAATCTACTGGAATTCTAGGAAGACATTATGAACATGGTGGACAACAGGGACCCAGTAGATGTGGTGTGTCTAGATTTCCAAAAGGCATTTGACAAGGTGCCGCAAAAAAGGCTGCTTCATAAGATAAAAATGCATGGCATTACGGGCAATGTAATAACAGGAGGCAAAGAGTGGGGATAAATTAGTGCTTTTTAAATTGGCAATCAGTGACTAGTAATGTGCCTCAGGGATCAGTATTGAGGTAGCAATAATTCACAATTTACATCAATGATTTGGAGTTGGGGACCATGTGTGCTGTGTCAAAGTTTGCAGATGATACTAGGGCGAGTGGTGGAGCAAAATGTGCAGAGGATTGTGAAACTTTGTAAAGGGACATAGATAGTTTAAGTGAGTGGGAAAAGGTCTGGCAGATGGATTTCTATGTTAATAAATGTGAAGTCATTCATTTTGGTAGGAATAACAATAAAAAGAACAATTACTTAAATGGCAAAAAATTGCAGCATGCTGCTTTGCAGAGGGACGTGGGTGCCCTTGTGTATGAATCACAGAAGTTTGGTCTGAAGGTGCAACTGGTAATTAAGAAGGCAAAGGGAATTTTGTTCTTCATTACTAAAAGGATTGAGTTTAAAAGCAGGGAGGTTATGTTGCATCTGTACAGGGTGCTGATGAGGCCACACCTGGAGTACTGTGTGCAATTTTGCTCTCCTTGCTTGAGAAAGGATGTACAAGCAATAGAAGGGATGTACAGGAGATTCACTAGGTTGATTCCAGAGTTGAGGGGGTTGGCTTATGAGGAGAGACTGAGCAGACTGGAATTATATTCATTGGAATTTAGAAGAATGAGGTGGGACCTTATAGAAACATGTAAACATATAAAATTATAAAGGGAATAAATAGGATAGAAGCAGAGAGAATATTTCCACTGGTGGGTGCAATTAGGACAAGCCAGCATAGCCTCAAAATTAAGGGGAGCAGATTTAGGACTGAATTGAGAAGGAAGGTTGTGAATCGATGGAATACCCTGTCGAGTGAAGTAAATGTTTTAAAGCTAAAATAAACAATTTTTTGAACAGTAAAGGAATTAAGGGTTATCGTGAGAGAACAGGTAAGTGGAGCTGAGGCCACAAAAAGATCAGCCATGATCTTATTGAATGGCGGAGTAGGCTTGAGGGGCCAGGTGGCCTACTCCTGCTCCTAGTTCTTATTTTCTTATGTTTTTATTATGTAGACTCAACTACTTTTCACCCCACAAATGGACCAGAACAATCACTTAAACATCCTTATCAGATCTGACTAACCACTCCCCCTCCCAACAGATCCTAACCATAGCCCACTAATCACCTTCCATCCACCATGGAGAAAGTGAGGACTGCAGATGCTGGATATCAGAGCTGAAAATGTGTTGCTGGAAAAGCGCAGCAGATCAGGCAGCATGCAAGGAACAGGAGAATCGACGTTTCGGGCATAAGCCCTGAAGAAAGGCTTATGCCCATAACGTCGATTCTCCTGTTCCTTGGATGCTGCCTGACCTGCTGCGCTTTTCCAGCAAGACATTTTCAGCTTCCATCCACCATGACCAGACCCAACTAACTATCTGCCTTCACACTGACCAAGTCTCTCAAACAGGCCTGCCTAACATGCCACCTGATGAACCCAAACCAGAGCCGACCAACTAACACCAACTAGCCCTCAACCTCAACCAGACTTAAACCAAAAGAGAAAATGCTGGGAAATCTCAGCAGGTCTGGCAGCATCTGTAAGGAGAGAAAAGAGCTGATGTTTCAAGTCTAACTGACCCTTTGTCAAAGCTAAAAAAGGGAGAAATAGGGAGGTATTTATACTGGGCTGAGAGAAGGTGAGTCATGGCTCCAGAGGCAAAGGTAGCAATAAAGAGGTGAGAATGACAGCACATAGAGAGATTATAGGGAGATTAGGAGATGTGAATGACCAAGGTTGAAGCCAGTGCTATGTGACAAAATATGTGGGGGATTGGGGGGATGGGTGAAGCAGAGGCAAAATGGAAAACAGGGGAGAAGGGTAGCAAAGGGGGAAGAGGAGAGGAAAAAGGTGATGAGAGAGTGGGGAGCGAGAGAAAGAGAGACAATCAAGACATAGGAGGTACAGAACAGTGAAAAAAAATTTAAGAAGATAAATAAAATAAATGAAATAAAATTACAGAGCAGAATGAAAACAGAGGGGTCAAGATGAGATAATCATCTGAAGTTGTTGAATTCAATGTTAAGACCGGCAGGCTGTAATGTGCCTAGTCGAAAGATGAGATGTTGTTCCTCCAGTTTGCATTGAGCTTCACTGGAACATTGCAGCAGGCCAACAATAGACATGTGGACATGGGAGCTGGGTTGTGTGTTGAAATGGCAAGCCACGGGAAGGTCCACGACCTGACTGCATACAGACCTAAGGTGCTCAGCAAAGTGATCACCCAGTCGGTTATTTGTCTCTGCGATATAGACGAGACCACATTGGGAGCAACGAATGCAATAGACCAAATTGAAAGAGGTACAAGTGAAACGCTGCTTAATCCGAAATGAGTGTTTGGAGCCTTGGATGGCGAGCGTGGAAGAGGTAAAGGGGCAGGTGTTGCACCTTCTGCGATTGCCGTGTGTGATGGGAAGGTGCCGTGTGTGATGGGAAGGTGCCGTGAGTGATGGGAGAGGTGTTAGGTGTGATGGGAAGGTGCCGTGTGTGATGGGAGAGGTGTTCGGTGTGATGGAGGAGTGGACTAGGTGTCCTGGAGGGAACGAGCTCTGTGGGATGCAGACAGGGGGAGGGAAGGGAAGATGTGTTTAGTGGTGGCGTTCTGTTGGAGTTGGCAAAAATGGCGGAGGATTATTCTTTGCATGTGAAGGCTGGTGGGGTGAAAGGTGAGAACAAGAGGGACCCTATCCTTGTTCTAGGAGGGGAGGGAGGGGGTGAGGGTCGTGGCACGGGAGATGGACCGCATACTGTCGAGAGCCCTGTCAATTACTGTAGGTGGAAAGCCACGGTTGGAGAAGAAGGAGCACATATTAAGAGCACCATTTTGGAAAGTGGCCTCATCGGAACAAATGCGGCAGAGGCGAAGGAGCTGAGAGAAAGGGATAGAGTCCCTACATGACATAGAGTGAGAAGAGCTGTAGTCCAGATATCTGTGGGAGTCAGTGGGCTTGTAATGGATATTAGTGGATAGACTATTGCCAGAAATGGAGACAGAAAGGTCAAGGAAAGGAAGGCAAGTGTCGGAGATGGACCAGGTGAAGTTGATGGAGGGATGTAAACTGGAAGCGAAGTTTATGAATTTTTCCAGGTCAGGACGAGAGCATGAAGCCGCACCGAAATAGTCAGTCAAGGATAGTAGTGGGAAGTTGCGTGTGGAGGCGGAAGAGATTGGGGAGACACTGAATGAATACTTTTCTTCAGTATTTACTCAGGAACAGGGCATTGTCGTCGATGTGAATACTGAGTCACAAATAAGTAGAATGGATGGCTTTGAGGTATGTAGAGAAGAGGTGTTGGAAATCCTGGAAAAGGTGAAAATAGATAAGTCCCCTGGGCCTGATGGCATTTATCCTAGGATTCTCTGGGAAGCAAGGGAGGAGATTGCAGAGCCATTGGCCTTGATTTTTATGTCCTCTTTGTCTACAGGAGTAGTGCCAGAAGACTGGAGGATAGCAAATGTGGTTCCCTTGTTCAAAAAGGGGAGTAGGGATAACCCTAGTAACTATAGGCCGGTGAGTCTCACTTCTGTTGTGGGCAAAGTCCTAGAGAGAATTGTAAGGGATAGGATTTATGCACATCTAGATAGGAATAATGTGAACAAGGATAGTCAGCATGGTTTTGTGAAGGGCAAGTCATGCCTCACAAACCTTATTGAATTCTTTGAAAAGGTGACGAAGGAGGTTGATGAGGGGAAAGCGATAGATGTGGTATATATGGATTTTAGTAAGGCGTTTGATAAGGTTCCCCATGGTAGGCTACTGCAGAAAATACGGAGATATGGCATTGAGGGTGAGTTGGAGGTTTGGATTAGGAATTGGCTGGATGGAAGAAGACAGAGGGTAGTAGTTGATGGCAAAGTTTCTTCATGGAGTGCCGTCACTAGCGGTGTTCCGCAAGGATCTGTTTTGGGACCATTGCTGTTTGTCATTTTTATAAATGACCTGGAAGAGGAGTTAGAAGGTTGGGTGAGCAAGTTTGCGGATGACACAAAAGTCGGAGGAGTTGTTGACAGTGAGGAAGCATGTAGCAGGTTACAGCAGGATATAGAGAAGCTGCAGAGCTGGGCAGAAAGGTGGCAGATGGAATACAATGTAGCTAAGTGCGAGGTGATTCACTTTGGGAAGAATAACAAAAAGATGGGGTACTGGGCTAATGGTCGGATACTTGGTAGTGTGGATGAGCAGAGGGATCTTGGTGTCCATGTACACAGATCTCTGAAAGTTGCCACCCAGGTAAATAGTGCGGTGAGAAAGGCATATGGCGTACTGGCTTTTATTGGTAGAGGAATTGAGTTCCGGAGTCCTGAGGTCATGATGCAGTTGTATAAAACTCTGGTGCGGCCGCATCTGGAATATTGTATGCAGTTTTGGTCG
>NC_057714.1:79783857-79802242 GCF_004010195.1 Chiloscyllium plagiosum
GGTCTGTACGCAATCAGGTCCTGGACCTTCCTGTGGCTTGTCATCTCAACACACAACTCTGCTCCCACGTCCACATGTCTGTCATTGGCCTGCTGCAATGTTCCAGTGAAACACAACGCAAACTGGAGGAAAAACATCTCATCTTCCGACGAGGCATGTTACAGCCTGCCGGTCTCAACATTGAATTCAACAACTTCAGATGATTCCCTATCTCGTCTCCTCTGTTTTCATTCTGCTCCGTAATTTTATTTCATTTATTTTATTTATCTTTTTAATTTTTTTTTACTGTTCTGTACCTCTTATTTCTTGATTGTCTCTTTTCTCTCGCTCCCCACTCTCTCATCACCTTTTTCCTCTCCTCTTCCCCCTTTGCTACCCTTCTCCCCTGTTTTCCATTTTGCCTCTGCTTCACCCATCCCCCCCATCCTCCACATATTTTGTCACATAGCACTGGCTTCAGCCTTGGTCATTCACAGCTCCTAATCTCCCTATAATCTCTCTATGTGCTGTCATTCTCACCTCTTTATTGCTACCTTTGCTTCTGGAGCCATGACTCACCTTCTCTCAGCCTAGTGTAAATACCTCCCTATTTCTCCCTTTTTTAGCTTTGACAAAGGGTCAGTTAGACTTGAAATGTCAGCTCTTTTCTCTCCTTACATATACTGCCAGACCTGCTGAGACTTCCCAGCATTTTCTCTTTTGGTTTCAGGTTCCAGCATCCGCAGTAATTTGTTTTTATCTCAACCAGACTTAACTAATTTTCAACCTCAATCAAACCTATCCCAAATAGACTTGAGTAAACCCCACTCACCTGTTTAACCACCTCCCAAAAATACCTAACAATCTGCTGACAGATCTGACCACCCCTCCAACATGACACAACTTGGCCTCCAATCACCAAATCACATCCATCCACCATCCCACTGACCTAACAAAGACATCTCCCCCACAAAAAATAAATACATCTTTAAACAATTCCCCCTGTACGAAACCAAACAACCCCCAACCCCCTTCTGACCGGACTCAACTATCCACTTCAACTATCACATGTGTTTAACCATTCAGTAACACAAACTCATTCCTGACTGGACCTGTAAAGATTTAGATGAATACAGCAATTAGTGTCTTCGAAAGGAAATGTCTCATGCCCTTTGATCTGTTGGACTTATGCTGGAGAAATTACATTGCCTATTTTTCTATTAGCGAGGTATTGGAAAATTCTGGTAAAAATTGGCCATAGGTTTGGATTGATAAAACTTTGTGGGAGTGATAATACCCTTGTTTACTTTTGTGGGGGGTTCTTGAAAAGGGAGTCTCACATTTAAGAGAGAAATAAGGAGGAATTTTTTCAGTTCTAAATTTTAAATAATCTTTGGAATTCATTGTTTCTTTGAAAATAACAAGACTAAGTTCAAGGTTTATTTTAAACTTGGAGGATTTACATTTTTTAAGGGGAGGCAGGAAACCCCAAATTTAGCAACAATCATACTGAATAGTGGAACAGTCTCAAGGCACCAAATGAATGTGAGGCCAAAGGTCAATCACAAACATATCGAATAGCAGAAAACCATCTACTCCTGATCCTATTTCTTATGGTTCTTATGTTTCATCAATTGCATTCCTTTCATTATAAGGTCAGGAGCAGTTCAACGTGACTTCAAGATTTGATAGCTTGGGTGGAACTAATTCTAGTGGAGGTCTTAAGAAAGGGAGACATAACATTAAAATTAGAGCTGTACTTTTCAGGGGTGATGTCAGGAAATATGTTGGCACACAAAGGACGGTGGTATTTAGTAAGTATCGTGCCAAAAGGCAAAGCTAGGTCAGTTGAAAATTTCAAAACTGTAACCAACAAAGTTTTGTTAAGGATGGATATTATTGTTACAGACTGCAAGTGATTGAATATAGATATGACATGGATAAGTTTTAATGAAATTAAATGGTGGAATAAGCTTGAAGGTTAACCCTTGGTTTCTATGAGTGGGATTTTACTCTCCTTGAGGAAGAATGAATTCAGTGGACAAGAATAAAAAAAAACATTCACAACGTTGAGAAAAGCTTGCCTGAATGAGTTCTGAATTAGCCTTTATTGCCATGTACACTTCAGTGAGGCAGTATGGTAGCTCAGTGGTTAGCAATGCTGTCTCACAGCGCCAGGGACCAGGGTTCAATTTCACCCTTGGACAACTTGTCTACAGGAGTAGTCCCAGAAGACTGGAGGATAGCAAATGTGGTTCCCTTGTTCAAAAAGGGGAGTAGGGATGGAGTTTGCACGTTCTTCCTGTGCCTGTGTGGGTTTCAACTGGGTGCTCTGGTTTCCTCCAACAGTCCAAAGACATGCAGGTTAGGTGGATTGGCCATTGTGAAATTGCCCATAGTGTTCATGGATGTATAGGTTAGGTGTGTTAGCCTTAGGAAATGTAGGGTTACAAGATACAGCAGGGGAGATGGGTCTGGCTGAGATGCTCTTTGGAGGGTTGGTTTGGACTTGTTGGGAGGGTTGGCCTGTTTCCACACTATGGGATTCTGAGTGCAGTGAAACGTTTGTAATGTCACCTCTCAGTGCCATCTTTAGATAAAGAATACTTAAGTATGTGTTACAGAACTAAGTGAATCATAACCACAAGTTCAGCGTAAGTTTAAGAAGCTGTCTTTAAAAAGTACTCACACTTTAGTCTTTTAACCAATTTTGTGCCAGCTTTTAGACCACTGGCCAAGTGTATAGGAGATGCTGGGCATCAATCCTGGAGGCCTCGTTTGCAATCCCCAAGGACTGTGCACTGGCGTCCGTTCCACCTGCCTCTAGGACTCACCTGGATTTATTGCCCTCACACTGGTCTAGCCTGGGACTTGCCGTTTGGACTTGCTGCCTCTCATGTTGTCCTGGCCTGGACTTGCTACCTCTGTGCTGGCCTGGTTCAGGCCTTGCCTCCGGGACCCATCTGGACTCACTGTCACCAAGCTGGCCTGGCCTGGGCCTTGACTCTGGGATTTGCCTGGACTTGCTGCCGCTACACTGGCCTGGCCTGGGCATGGCCTCCGGAACCTGTGTGGACTTGCTGCCTCCGTACAGACCACTTTGGTCTCTACCATTCACCTCCAGTACGTAAAAGTTGAAATTTTGAAAAAAGAAGAGTAAAAAAGGAAAAGATTGGTGGAGCAGAGGAGCTCCAGCTGAAACATCTCACTTTGCCACCATCTTAGAGATGACACACCGCTCCTTCACCCTTAGAGACAAGTTCAGAATCTTCATGCATATTTTCATGTATTCAAATCTCATTAATACTCCAATTTGCTATAATAACATCACACTTATAATTTTTCTCTTCACAACTGAGAAACTTGATGGCACAAAAATTTTGACAGGTAAGACAAAATGGGTACCGGCATCTTGTTTCATCAATGCAACCTTTGGAATGGCTGAGCTGGCTAACTAGCTTCTCCCTAGATAGAATCACTTCTTATGTCAAAGGTGCCTCCATCGTGAATGGATATGCTCTTTTTGGATTCTTCATCCACACAAACTGGCCTCAGCAAAGCACCCAGCCTCACAACTTCATCATGACTGCTCTTGGCTCAACTCAGTCACCACTGTAGACCCTGGATCTAAGGGTACAGCCAGGCATCTATGTATCCATACAGGTTTTTTAGGACTGACCTTCTGTCAAATATTTAAAAAGAATTCATTCACACAATGTGGGTGCCACTGACTAGGCCAGCATTTATTGCCCATCCCCTACTGTTAACCACATAACAATGGAGTCACTGACTAGGTAAGGATGGCAGAATCCTTCATTAAAGGACTCAGTGAACCAGAAGAGTTTTTAAAATGGCAGAAGTGGGCACTGTAGATGCTGGAGATTAGAGTCAAGATTAGAGTGGTGCTGGAAAAGCACAGCAGGTCAGGAAGCATCCAAGAAGCAGGAAAACCTATGTTTCGGGCAAAAGCCCTTCACCAGGAATGACACCACCAGTGTTTTTAAAACACTAATCAACAGTAGTTACATTGCCACCACTAGGTCAGGTCTTTATTCCAGACTGTGTTGAATTTGAATACCGCCATCTGCTATGGGGACATTTAAACCCCAAAACATTGGTCTGAGCTTCAATTGCAGTCCAATTAACATTATCATTGCCTCCTGTTGCATCTACTGGTTCTTAACCTGCTTTTTCATGCACAAGCTCTTTCATATTGCCCTGTGACTTAGCCTGCTTTTTTGCATAGAATAGGAGTTGGACAGCTTGTGATGGTGGGGAGTAGAGAAGAGTAAATGTATCAAATACAGATGGACTTGAGATTCACTGAATGGCATAATGATATATCAATATCAGAGCTTCAGTATGTTCCAACAGCTAATGCAGTGATCACACTGCATGTTTGTCAAGAAAATAGTGATGTGTGAAAGTCAAAGTGGACAAGTGTTTCGAAGAGTGAGGGTGTACACTAGCCAGTGAAAGGTACCACCCTAGTCTTTCATGGGGCTGGTCTGATTCCAAGCCAGGGGGTTGAGAATAGTCAGTCAGGTGTTTTATTCTATGTTGAATCCTGAGCTAAGTGCCCTTGCATTCCAGGAATTGGGGCATAGAATGTCCTCAAGTTCAAGTATGAGGATTACACGACTTGAGGTGCAGTTGGGAGTTTGGCTCATTATAATCAGGTAGCTTATCAGGGAAAGCTGGGGAAAGCAGACAGATTAAGTCTGACAATAGGTTTAATTGCAATTGTTTTCAGAGGGAATAGTGAAGTGACAGGGAGCAATTACAAATAAAAGGGTGGGGCCTCATGGTTTGTTGGAAGGGACGGGCAGCTCTCAAAATAGTGTTTCAAGCAGGTTATGGCCACTTTGGCCTTGACATGAAGAGTGTGTATGACCAACAAGGGCATAAGGACCTCCAGAGTCATGGACAAGTTAATACTGATGAGAAGGGGCTCATCTGAAAGAGGATGAAGGTCATCAAGGTCACAGGGACTGCAACATAAAGGAAATATGGAGAATGGGAGAAATTGGTGGGTCATAGAAGGATCATGCAATCGACTCACATGTTTATTTGAATTTTAGTAAAGCCTTTGACAAAGTTCCACGTGGTAGACTAATGAGTAAAGTTGGTCACATAGGATTCAAGGTGAGTTTGCCAATTGGATACATAATTGACTTAATAGCAGAAGTGTTGACTTAATGGTGGAGGGTTGCTTTTTGCACTGGAGGCCTGTGACCAGTGGTGTTCCAAAGGAATCGGTTCTGGGTTCTCTTTTGTTTCTCATGTATACAAATGATTTGGATGAGAATATAAAAGGCATGGCTAGTAAGTTTGCAGATGACAGCAAAATTAGTGGCATAGTAGACAATAAAGAAGATTTTCTAAGATTACAAACGGATCTTGATCAAATGGGTCAATGGGTTGAAATATAGCAGATGGAGTTCAATATGGACAAATGCAAAGTATTGCATTTTGGTACAACAAACAAGTGTAGGGTTGTATAATTAATGGCAGAGCCTTAGGTAATGTTGTAGAACAGAGGGACAAGGGTTGCAGGTACATAATACTTTGAAGTTTGTGTCACATATAGACAGGATGATTAAAAAGAAGTTTGGCACTCTTGCCTTCATTGCTCAGTTCTTTGAGAATACAAGTTGAGATGTTATATTGAGAACATTGATGGGGCCTCTTCTGGAATACTGTGTCCAGTTCTGGTCACCCAGTTATAGGAAGAATATTATCAAGCTAGAGAAGGTTTAGGAGAGATATACCATGATGTTGCCAGGAATGGAAGGTTTGAGTTATAAAGGCTAGATAGGCTGGAGCCTTTTCACTGGAGCGTAGGAGGTTGAGAGGAGGCCTGATAGAAATTTATAATATAATGAGAGATATAGATAGAGCTGATGGTAGTTGTCTTTTCCTTAAGATAGGGAGCCTCAAGACTAGAGGACACATTTTTAAGGTGAGAGGAGAGTGATTTAAAAAAGACATAAGAGACAAATGTTTTACACAGATGGTGGTTTGCATGTGGAATGAACCTCCTGAGGAAGTGATGGATGTGGGTATAAATACAACATTTAAAAGACATTTGAGTGGATAAATGAATAGGAAAAGTTTGGAGGGATATGGGCCAGGAGCAGGCAGGTGGGACTAGTTTAGTCTCGGATTATGTTCAGCATAGACTGGTTGGACCAAATGGTTCTGTTTCAGAACTGTATGACTCTATGATTCTATGAATCCAAAGATGGAAAACTCACCATTTCAGATTAAAAGTCAATCATGCAATGACATCACAAAATGATTGGGACCACTTACAAAGGGGAGACAGCATGTTTCCTGATTCTCCTACAGGGATGAAGTCAACAACATTGCTTTTGAGACTGTGCAAGTATCATGCCTTCACTAATTTGGCAATGCCAACAATAGGCCTTCAATTCTCATTCATGAAAAGGTTAGTAATTGTCCAAGATTGCAGATAACAAAGCATTGCCTCAAGCAATCTGAGCATTACATTGTGCCCCTGATTGCTTCCTTGTCACGTAAGCTTGATGACTCTTATTATATCAAGAAACCTAACATTGGAACTTGATGTTTTCTATTTAGAAATTACAATCTATGGCAAATATAAGAAGACATCACATAGCAGCAGTTATATCCTCACACAGAAAAGCAAATCTGCAAGGACATGGGCTGGGATGTGGACAGGAGGAAGTTTTGTGGAAGGGGTGCAATTTGTGGTGGCTTCCTGCCAAAGTCTACTCCTGATAAAGCACAGAATCTTGGTTATCCTTGCTATAATCTAATATGGTCTGAAGGAATGCCTGAAATCTAGTGAAATAAGGGAACAAGTGATGGATATATTAATTAAGGGTCAAATGAGTATGAATTAGTTATATGAGGAACTAGTCATCAGTGGGCTGTGAGTTTTATGCACTGTGGTTCACTGAAATAAGGCCACAAAGTGTGGATTTGAACTCTTTTAAATATTGTCTTCTAGCATACAACATTAGCAGCAGAGGATGGTTGAATCTAAAGATAAAATTCCAGAGTATGACTTCCCATCTCTGTTTTCTGAAAATTACCCTATGACCAGTGGAACAAGGAAATGACTTGTTTACCAAATAAGGTTTGGCTTTACCATTTTAGTAACCATGCAAAACCATACAAAAGTAAAGTATTTTTGGAGGAGAGCCTGCTAGATCAAACACAAATGAAGGCTTGGACCAATTATTAACTTTCATGGACCAAACTTATCAAAAATATGGTTTATTCATTAGTTTTGATGTGTGGTCAGATTTTGACAAATTTAGAAAGACTGAGGATAGTACTATGGACAAATACATAAGGGAATCCAGTAGATTGTGTGCAGAACAGTAGAAATTTAATTTGGAAATTCTTCAGTCTGTGCTGGCATATAAGTTATTGGACTGTGCTAAGATATCAAGTAAGGCCAGACTTCTAGTTTTGTCTTAAATTTGTAGATAAATATGCACTCAATCATAGAATCTTCAAATCCCTACAGTGTATATTTGGCCTCTCAAATCTGCACAGACCCTCCAAAGAGCATTCCAGCCAGACCAGCATTTATCATGGCTAACCCACCTAGCCTGTTCATCCCTGGACACCAAGGGGTAATTCAGCATTACCAATCCACCTAATCAGCACATCTGGGAGAAGAAACCCACACTACCAGACAGAACGTGCAAATTCCACACGTCCAAGTTGGAATCAAGCTTGTGTCTCTAGTACTGTGAGGCAGCAGTGCTAACCACTGTGCCACAGTGCCGCCCATTATACCAACCTGCAGCCCCTTCTGGAACAAATGTTGAAAGCACAAAAAAAAATAGGAAATCATTCCTTATAGCAGCATTCATTGCACAAAGGGACACTCAGTGATATGACTAAAAATGGAAAACACAATGGAAACAAGTTGGTGAGCTCATCCATAAACAGTATAGGTCACAAACGACAACATGAAAGATGAATTGTAACTAACAGAAATGAGGATAGCAATGCTACAGGTAATTTTGAAAAGTGATCAGAATTTGGGATTTATCACTAGAGAATGAACTACAGAAATGCATGGGTGTGGTAAGTCAATATTTCAGGTGTGATTCAAAGTTGCATTATGCCATGAACTGTCCCAAATGGTTTAACAGTGTATTCAAAACGAGACAGGAAGTGGAAGATTTGGAAAAAAATGATGGAGACCATGATCAAAGAGAGGGTATTACATTGGCCACAGCAATTTTCAATCCAGTGATGTATGTGTTTGGTGGCACGATCTTTCAATTGTGCATGTTAGACAGAAGATGCATTTCTACAGTGTGTGGAATAAACTGGCTAAATTGCTATGTAGACTCTGTGAAATAAGGATTGATACAAAGTTAAGGAATTTGTGTGTTCCACTATTTTCGATTTGGAATGATAACACAGTAAAATCTATGAAAATAGTGACCATTCCCTTGTAAAATAGCTGAAATTAATCATTTTATTAGCATGAATAGAGTGTGAAGTGAAATACCTTTGTTATTAAACAGACCATCAATGAAAAATGCATAGATGAAACTGCATATAAAAAATGACAAAGCTATTATATTTGGAAAACTTAAGAAATTTCCATTTACACACTGGTACATTCATTGAATGGCATACAATTTTCCATTTAAAAAAATGTTACTGACTTTGCGGTAGAAATATAGAAGACAAAAAATTGAGTTAACATTTCATAGGCAATTTGTTCATCTGTTCTTTAAAATGTGAAAAACAGGATGAGGGAATAAGGGATGGGAAGTACAATAAGCTCAGAAGAAATAGCTGATAGGTTTTAGACAGTCCTTGGATAAGCATATGGATGATGATGGGATAGTGTAGGGGGATTAGTTCACAGGTCAGCACAACATCGAGGGCCGAAGGGCCTTTTCTGTGCTGTATTGTTGTATGTTCTAAGTGAGATTTGTAAGAAATATTGAAGGACATTACCAAGGCATAGCATAGGCCTGTGCTTGGCAAGAGATTTCACTGAGGTATTGGCTGTTGATTTTAAGGTATAGGATAATGATAAAAGCATTTTCACTTTACAGTTTGTAGTTTTGGCCCCCAGATTTTGTCAGCCAACTATAATATATAAAGATACAAACAAATTGTGGATAAGGTAACAGAACCACTGACAAGCTTTCTCAATGTAATGGGGGAGATATTTGGTAATGAATAATTTAGATATGTGAAGATGAACATTATAGTGAGATAGCAGAAAGTCCTTTTAGCAATGCAGTATGTGAAAAGAACTAGGCAGTAACAGATGAAATGGCAGATCAGCCAAACAGTAAATTATCATCTGCATTAGTGGGTAATCCTAGATGGAAGACTGGGAAAAATGTGGTTGTAAGACTGTTCCTTTTTTGAGGTATTTTAGATGTTGGAGGTGATTTCCTTGAATTCCAGGAGCAGCAATTACTATTTTATAAGCTGTTGCATTGTATGAGAACTTTGGGGGAAAAAAGATCAAAACAATGGCACTTTTAAAAGGAAGAAGACAAACAAAAGGCAGCAACCACATGGTCAGTGAGGGAGAGGTAGAAAGAAACCTACATTGCTAACTGACACAGCAGTGGGTCAGCATAGTTACTGCCTTTGCTGTTTGAGTTCATGTATCTCTGGACATCAGACAGAGGGTGGTGTGTGTATCGAATAAACTGCCAGAGGAAGTAGTGGAGGCTGGTACAATTACAGTATTTAAAAAGCATCCAAATAGGAAAAGTTTAGATGGAAATGGGCCAAGTGCTGGCAAATAGGACTAGATTAGTTTAGATATCTGGCAGGCACGGAAACGTTGGACCAAAGGGCCTGTTTCTGTGCTGTACATCTCTATGACTCTAGTATGGACTGTCCATGCTAAGTATTTGTTGCAGATTGTTGGAAGATACAGTCCACATCAATTATTTTTTGGTAGGAATCCTAAAGTTCCATCAATAGTAGATGATCAGCCTCCAGCTTGTGAAGGGCTACAATTATCAAGCACTTGCATGCACTGAATGCAGACAGAATGTTTTTTATTAAAGCAGAAGTGTCAGAAAAAAAGCAAGCCTGACAATATGAGGTAAGGCCATTGAAACCAGCTTCAATCAGGTAATAAGAGAAAGGGACTTAAAGGAAGGAAAAGGACTGGGTAGGATTTTTAGCAAAGATGGAAAAATAATAATTTACAGCATGGAAACCGGAACATTCGAATACATTGTTCAAGGTTGTTTGGTTTGGATTACAAATTTGCAGAATCCAATTAAGTTATAGAAAAAATGAAGAGCAATGTACCTCTCACATCCAAATATTGAACAGCTAAAATTAACTGATGGACAGATTAGTTCTAATGGTCAATATGCGGCTAAAAGGCAACTGCCAAAAATGGGAAATAAAGTCAAATATTTACCAGAAACAGCTAGTCATTGGATAAATGTGACCATTATAAGTAAAGCACGTAGGCCACTGGATAATATAAGAACTGAATTACAGAATGAGGGTAGGAAGTTCGGCTTATGGATGAGGAATATAAAGATTGAAGGCAATAAAATGCAGTGTAACCTCAAACAATGGATCTGGGAACAAACATCCTGAGAAAGAGATCACAAACCTATTACTTGAATGGGGAGGTCACACAGTGGCAATCCAGAAGGACATAGCTGGCAAAATAGAGGGCTTAATTCAACAAGGACAAGAAATATAGTACAAGCCAAGAATACCATCAGGAGCAGAAGCCCACATGATCAGGAAGTTACAGTGTCCACGAACAAAATAGAAGACAAGAGAACAAAAGGTGCCTAACAAAAGATGCCAAACAATGAGGAACTACAAAGCTGGAAAGAATTTGAGTTAAACTCAGAGGTGCAAGATAAGAGACAATGAGCCCTATCACGTGGAAAAGGAGTTTCTTGACTGAATTTAAAAGTAGCAAGGTTAGTGGTACAAGGTTTTAAACAAAATCAGGGTGACTAAGATAAAAGAATAAATTCATCAATTGTAGAAACGCAACTTTGAAAATTTTCAAAACTTTGTTAGCAACAAATACTTGAGGGAGTACTAAAAGTACATTTCCACAGGAAGATCAGCTCATGAGCAGTGTTTCTTGTCTTCCAAATGAGGCACCACAATGTGGACCCTGTGGAAATTAAATAAATGTGCATATTGCCTGAATAATGCCTCTAGAAATCAATACTTCTCAATAAAGTCTGTCTTGTCAAAATTGGACAGATTGCTATATATAATACAATTGTCAGATTTATTTATATTTTGATATTATATATTTTAAATGTATGTTTTCTGTGTCTGAAGTTAATAATTAACTTGTAAATATCTCTATACATGGTGATTTCTTTTACAAAAGCTTCTTTTGGAGCACTGATAGAATTTTGTTTATTTTTGATGTTTTATGACTTATCAAGGTAAAACATCATGTTTTAAGGTCTGTTAGAAATTTCTAGACTCGGGTCTTTTTCAACTTGGGAAAATTCCTATAGCTTAAATGGAGTGATTTTTATTTTAGTTTTACTTTGTTTTAGGCAGTTCAAAGCTTTTGTTTGAAGATAATTGTATAATGCTCCTGAAAAGGGGAAAATATAAAAAGACTAGATTATTTTTGAGTAAGAAGTTAGTGATAATCCTCATAAAGTAAAAGTGTTGGGATAAAACCTTGAAAAGGTTTCTTGAAGTACATTTAAGCCCAGGTGTAGATAGCTCTAAGAAGAAGCTGTTTGTGTTTCTCGTCTACAAATTAAATTTGTTACCATAGGATTATCGAAGTGTTTGGAAAATATTTCTTTGGTGTGAGTACTGTGCAAGATGTGCTTTACAAAGGATTTTGTTTTAGAACGTGTAAATAAGTGTTTTGGGATTAATTTGACTATACATTTACTGTGTTTAAAAATATTTGAATTTGGTGTTATAAGTAAATAGCTTGGTGTATTCTATTTTATCTTAATTTCTCTTGGTTAGTAAACTTCCACATTATTGCTATATATGAGCTTAAAACAAGATTCAAAATTGGAAATCAGATAGAATGCATCAAGTGCCACTTTTCGTCAGGAATTTATATGGAAAATGTTAACCCTATTGCTAATAGTCAAAGTTAGTCCTCTCAAAAAATGCAGCACCTCTGAAGACTATAATGGAAGATATTGTGAGGCTTTTTGAACAGCTGAACTGACTGGGCACCCACATAAGGCCAGATGTCAGTTTTGAAATATTACAGTTGAGTACAAGACTTCCTAAGTGTCACATTGAGAATAAGTTACTATGGGATAATGTACACTCAACAAAATGTGTGAATAAAAACCGGATTGAGGATCTATATTACAGTCTTAAAAGAGATGCTGGAAAACTGAGAAATCTTTAAATTGAAATGGATTGATAGAGCAGGCAGCTGTTTCACAAAGAAAGGAATAAGTTCTAAGAAACTGCTGGACGTAGTGAAGGAAAGATGTTTGGGGCTTTAATGTGCAAATAAATAAAGATGTAAACTGTGTTGTCATGTTGTATCTGTGATACAGATTTTTTTTAAAGAAACTGGAATCTGTTGTCATCTAATATGATCTGAAGACGTATCTGTGGCCTATTTGAATGAAGGAATAGGTTATATCAATTAGGTGTGAATTGATTGTGTAAATATTTGGAGCTCCTTATCGGAGGTGTGAGTTTTATAGAATGCCGTGAACTGAAATAAAGCTCTCAATAAAAGTGTGATCTTGTATTCTGGTTAAAAACAGTTATCTATTAATGTATAACAAGCCATTGTATGTTTGGTAAGGTCACTAACTCAGAGCTCCTTATCAAAGCACAACAATAACCTCCTTGCAAAGCCTCCCTGCCATATTGTATGACAGCATAACTTTCACAGAAACATAGAAAATAGGTCAAGAGTAGGCCAGTTTGCCCTTCGAGCCTGCTCTGCCATTTACCTTGTCTAGTTCTGTTAGAGAATTTTATAGATTTCTTTGAGGTTCTATCCCTCCATTCGTCTAAATTCCAGCAGTTATAATTCTAACCAATTCAACCTCTCCCTATACATCAGTCCTGAAATCCTAGGAATCAGTCCGATAAACCTTTGCTGCGCTTCCTCTATTGCAAGAACATTTTTCCTCAGATAAGGAGACCAAAGCTATACACGATATTCCAGGTGTGGTCTCACCAAGAACCTTTTCAATTGCATCCCTACTCCTGTACTCAAATCCACGCACTTGGAAGGCCAACATGCCATTTGCCTTCTTCACTGCCTACTGCACCTGCATGCTTACCTTCGGTGACAGATCTGATTGCACATTCTCCTCTCACAGTTTAGATTAATTTAGATAATAATCTGCCTCCCTGTTTTTGCTACCAAAGTGGATAGCACCATATTTATCCACATTAATGTGTATCTGCCATACAATTGCACAGCTTGACCAAATCCCGCTGGAGCATCTCTGGATCCTCCTCGCAGTTCACCCTCCCACCTGGCTTTCTGTCATTTTCAAATTAGGAGATATTACATTTTGCTCCCTCATCCAAATCATTTATATTGTGAATAGCTAGGACTGTAGCTCCAATCCTGGCAGTACTCCACTAGTTACTCCCTTTTCAGAAGAAGATCCATTATCCCTCTCTTTGTTTCCTGTCTGCAAATCAGTTTACAATACACTACCCTCAATCCCATCATCTTTAAGTTTACATGCTAATCTGTTCCATAGGACATTTGTCGGAAGTTTTCTGGAAGTCTAAATAAATTACATCCATGGCTCCCCTTCATCAACTCTTTTTACATACTAAAATAATTCCAATAGATTTGTGAAGCATGATTTCCCTTTCGTAAATCCATTTTGTAAATCTGTCCGATCCAGCCACAGTTTTCCAAATGCTCAGCTATTAGTTTTTTTATAATGTGACTGTAGCATTTTCCACACCACCAACATGGGGCTGTCTGGTCTATAATTCTTGGTTTTCTCTCTACCTTATTATTTAAACAGTGGGGTTACATTAGCTACCCTCCAATCCATACAAACTGTTCCAGAATATAGAATTTTGAAAGATGATCACCAATGCACACAATATATTGAGGACTCCTTCCTTAAGAACTCTGTTATATAGGTTATCAGAGCAGAGGGATTTATCCACCTATAGTCTCATAAATTTCCCCAACACTATTTCCCTACTAATACTGATTCAATTCAGTACATTCAGCTTGATCGTTAAGGATGTGAGGGCTCAGGCATTTCTTCAATAACACTGTAATCTCCTTCACTTTCCCACAGCTCATGGAACTGAAATGTGATGTCTTGTCTGGCTTTCTTATGACCTTGCTTTTAAATAGAAGGTAACAGAGAAAGAAACAATCATAACAAAAGTTTCAGCAAGCTCAGAAATAAAAGTAACCTCTAGAGGTTGAAGCAGCAGAACAAACTCCACCAACGAACCACGGCAAGTTGCTGAGAACCAGGGTTTCAAAAGCTTCACTGCAATTATCTGTAAATATCTCCAGAGAAATTAAGAATGTCCTGTTTCATAATCTCAAACCTATGCCAGCTGCTGAATGAGGACCTACATAAACAAATACTAGGCTGCAATCCCAACCTACGGCCGTTAGAGTCACAGCTACCCTTAATTCTTACGCTTGCAGCTCATTTATATATATTTATATATAATTTCTCAATTATACATAATCTCCCAAGATGTTACTGATGGCATTTTTGCCAGAGCCAACCTTTTCATTGCCTTCAACCTTGATGAAGTGACTCACCAGCTGGGCATTATGATTTTCTGCCTGCGTTGACTTCCCCAGATACTTCATGAAGTTGATTGTGCCATATTGTTTTGAGAGCAACCTATCGCCAACCACCTGATGAAGAAGCAGTGCTTCAAAAGCTAGTGCCTCCAAATAAACCTGTTGGACTATCACCTGCTATTGTGTGATTTTTAACTTTGGAGAAAGTGAGGACTGCAGATGCTGGAGATCAGAGTGGAGAGGGTGGTGCTGGAAAAACACAGGAGGTCACATAGCATCCGAGGAGCAGAAGAATCAATTTTTCGGGCAAAAACCCTCATCAGTCAACACTGGAACCTCCAAATCATATCGCCAACCAGCAGTTTTGAGAATAGGAAATATGCCCTTACTGTTCAATTATTTGTGATAAGTGAAACCAAGGTTCGAGAGTCTGTGCTAAATAACCTGGAATTACCATGACTCATATATTCTGGAGTAACACAAGTGCTTGCCTCTTTCCAAGGTCCTTGGCCCATACAGGGATGACTACTCCAAACTTGGTCATGACACCTTTACAAAATCCACAGATGGATGTGGACCAAAGCTAGAATGCTGTTTGTGCTTCAACCAGAACCAGTCTAGACAGTCCAAAAATTAGATTTCAATGCCTGGACAATTCCTATGGGGTTTTGCAATATAGCCCAGTATTGCAGTAAAGCTTGGTCCATAGCTTTGTATGCCTTTGCAAGTGCACATCTAAATATTTCTTAAATGCTATGAATGTTTCTGTCACTTACAGCCAGTTCCAGATTCCTGCCACTCTCCGAATGAAAAAGTTTTTCTTCACACCTTCTCTAAACACCTTAACTTAAATCTATGCCCCTAGCCATTGATCACTCCATCAAAGGAAAAAGTTTCTTCCTGTCTACCCTATTGATGCTTCTTATAATTTTGTATGTCACAATCATGTCCCCTTCTCAATCTCCTCTGTTGTAAGGAAAACAACCCCAGTCTGTCCAATCTTTTTTCATAACTGAAAATCTCCAGCCCAGGCAATATTCTGGTAAATCTCTGCCCCATTTACAGTGCGATCATATCCCTCCTATAATGTGGATTTCAATATTTCACACAATACTGTAGCTGTTCCCTTACCAACATTTTGTACAGCTTCCAACATAACCTTCATGCTCTTAAAACTCTTCTGTGCCATGAGTTGGAACTTTAGAGGCAAGCACCACACTGTGAGAGGTAGCTCCTGTATATTTTTATTTATTCTCAGAGGATGTGGGCATCACTGATTGGACAAGCATTATAGCCCATATCTAATTGCCCTTGAGTAGGTAGTGGTGAGCTGCCTTCTTGAACTACTGCAGTCCATTTAGTGAAGGTACACCCATTATGCAACTAGGGAGAGAATTCCAGGATTTTGACCCAGCAACAGTGAAGGAAAGGCGATATATTTCCACGTCTAGATGGTGAGTGGCTTTGAGGGGAACTTGCAGATGGTGATGTTTCCATTTATCTGTTGTTCTATTCTTTTAGATGGCAGTGGTCCTGCAATATCAAGCACTTCTTGCCATGCGATTCACCAAGTAATGCACCCAACATCTTGCATAAATAATGAGCTAAGAAGCATGTGATTGTGTAAGATAGCACTCCCCAAGTCATGGTGGAAATGATGCCACTAAACTCACTCATCACCAATGGGAAAATCCTGGCTTATTTTTAAAAATTCCACCAAATTACATTTTTAAAATACTGAGAACAAATTTTGTTTATAATGAATGCTAAAATTAGATTTGATTTTAATGTAACTGTCTCCGATCTTGAATGGTACAGTTGCTTTACCAGATAGTGATACATCCAGACAGAATGCTTGTGATGGCACACCTATAAAATTTGGCAAGGGTATTCGCCGTCATGCCAAATTTCCTCGGCTGCCTGAGGAAGAAGAAACGTTGTTGGGCCTTTGTAACCAGTGCGTCCACATGAAGAGTCCAAGAAAGCTTGTTGTGGATGATCACTCCCAGCAGCTTGACATTGTCCACTCGTTCCATCTCTGTGCGGTTAATGTGTAGGGGGGGCATGAGTAACATCCTGCCGAAAGTCAGTAAAGAGTTCCTTGGTTTTGCCGGCATTGAGAGCTAGGTTGTTTTCAGTGCACAATTTTTCCAGGTCTTCCACCTCCCATCTGTGGTCTGTTTCATCGTCATCTGAGATTCAATCGACTATGGTGATGTCATCAACAAACTTGTAAATGGCATTCATCTGGAATTTGGTGACGCAGTCATGGTTATACAGTGAGTACAGTAGGGGGCAGAGTACGTACCCCTGGGGGGGTTCCAGTGTTGAATGTTAGTGAGGATGAAATATTGCCCCCGATCTTCAATGATTGTGGCCTGTGGGTAAGGAAACTGAGGATCCAGTTGCAGAGAGTGGGGCTCAGTCCGAGATCACTAAGTTTAGTAATCAGTCTCGAGGGGATAATAGTGTTGAAGGCTGGACTGTAATCAATGAGTAGGATTCTTACGTAGCTGTTCTTGGTGTCAAAATGTTCCAGGGAGGAGTGAAGGGCAAGTGATATGGCATCTTACGTGGATCTGTTGGTCTGATAGGCAAATTGGTGTGAGTTGAAACTTTATTGCTGGAACAGCACAGCAGGTCAGGCAGCATCCAGGGAACAGGAGATTTGACGTTTCGGGCACAGGCCCTTCTTCAGGAGTGAGCAGAGAGTGTTCAGCAGGAGAAGATAAAAGGTAGGGAGGAGGGACTGGGAGGAGGGGCGTTGGAAATGTGATAGGTGGAAAGAGGTCAAGGTGAGGGTGATAGGTCGGAGTAGGATGGAGGCGGAGAGGTCAACAGTCTCGGACTCCTCCCTCCCCTTCCTAGACCTTTCTGTTTCTATCTCAGGCGACCGAATCAACACGGACATCTACTACAAACCAACCGACTCCCACAGCTACCTGGACTACACCACCTCCCATCCTGCCCCCTGTAAAAACGCCATCCCATTCTCCCAAATCCTTCGTCTCCGCCGCATCTGCTCCCAGGAGGACCAGTTCAAAATACGCACAACACAGACGGCCTCCTTCTTCAAGGACCGCAATTTCCCCCCCGACGCGGTCGACGGTGCCCTCCACCGCACCTCCTCCACTTCCCGCTCCTCCGCCCTTGAGCCCCGCCCCTCCAACCGCCACCAGGACAGAACCCCACTGGTCCTCACCTACCACCCCACCAATCTCCATGTACAGCGCATCATCCGCCGTCACTTCCGCCACCTCCAAACAGACCCCAGCACCAAGGATATATTTCCCTCCCCTCCCCTATCAGCTGTCCGTAGAGACCACTCCCTCCGCGACTCCCTTGTCAGATCCACACCCCCCACCGACCCAACCACCACTCCCGGCACCTTCCCTTGCAACCGCAGGAGGTGCAACACTTGCGCCCACACCTCCCCCCTCACTCCTCTCCAAGGCCCAAAAGGAAACTCCCATATCCGCCACAGATTCACCTGCACCTCCACCCACATCATCTACTGCATCCGCTGCAGCCGGTGTGGCCTCCTCTATATTGGGGAGACAGGCCGCCTACTTGCGGAGCGATTCAGGGAGCACCTCTGGGCCAACCGGACGAACCAACCCAACCACCCTGCAGCATCCGCTGCACCCGATGTGGCCTCCT
>NC_057714.1:79802279-79807692 GCF_004010195.1 Chiloscyllium plagiosum
AGGTCGGGGTGGAAGGTGTTAGTGTAGTGGATGAACTGTTCAACCTCCTCGTGGGAGCACGAGGTAGCGCCGATACAGTCATCAATGTAGCGAAGGAAAAGATGGGGGGTGGGGCCAGTGTAGTTGCGAAGAGGCAGGCATAGCTGGGGCCCATGCGGGTGCCCATGGCCCAAATTGGTGTGAGTCAAGAGTAGTGGAGAGGCTGGAGTTGATTAATGCCATGACCAGCCTTTCAATGCACTTCATGACTACCAAAGTTAGGGCAACTGGGTGGAAGTCATTGTGACATGCTGCATGAGCCTTCTTAGGCACAGGGATGATGTTTTGATGGAAAAGCGCAGCAGGTCAGGCAGCATCAAAGGAGCAAGAGAATCGATGTTTCGGGATAAGCCCATCTTCAGGATTCCTGAAGAAGGGCTTATGCCCGAAACGTCAATTCTCCTGCTCCTTTGATGCTGCCTGACCTGTTGCACTTTTCCAGCAACACATTTTTCAGCTCTGATCTCCAGCATCTACAGTCCTCACTTTCTCCACAGGGATGATGTTGGCCCTCTTGAAACAGGCAGGGAGAGGTTGAAGATGTCCAAGAAGACCTCTGTCAATTGAACTGCGCATGCTCTGAGTGCACGGTTTGGTACTCCGTCTGGTCCCATCGCTTTCCTTGGATTCACACGAAGAAAAAATGATCTGACCTCTGATGCCGTGACTGTTGGGATAGGTTCATCAGGACTTGGTGGAAGAGGTGTTACGTCTCCACCAAACGTCTGCTCAAAGCGAGCATAGAAGGTGTTGAGATGATCTGGGAGGGATATGTCATCGCCTGCTAACTTGCACTGTCTTTTTTTAGAACCTGTGATGTCATTCAGTCCTTGCCATAGTCGCCGGGTGTCTGTCTGAGTCTTTAGTTTGGACTGGTATTGGTCATAGAGTCATAGAGATGTACAGCATGGAAACAGACCCTTCGGTCCAACCTGTCCATGCCGACCAGATATCCAAACCCAATCTAGTCCCACTTGCCAGCACCTGGCCCATATCCCTCCAAACCCATCCTATTCATATACCCATCCAAATGCCTTTTAAATGTTGCAATTGTACCGCCCTCCACCACTTCCTCTGGCAGCTCTTCCATACACGTACCACTCTCTGCATGAAAAAGTTGCCCCTTAGGTCTCTTTTATATCTTTCCCCTCTCCATCCTAAACTTATGCCCTCTAGTTCTGGACTCCCCGAACCCAGGGAGAAGACTTTGCCTATTTACCCTATCCATGCCCCTCATAACTTTGTAAACCTCTATAAGGTCACCCCTCAGCCTCCGATGCTCAAGGGAAAACAGCCCCAGCCTCTTCAGCTTCTCTCTATAGCTCAAATTCTCCATCCCTGGCAACATCCTTGTAAATCTCCACTTTCAAGGAGCTATGAACCTGCACTCCAAGGTCTCTTGGACCTCCCTAGGACCTTACCATTAAGTGTATAAGTCCTGCTAAGATTTGCTTTCCCAAAATGCAGCACCTCGCATTTATCTGAATTAAACTCCATCTGCCACTTCCTAGCCCATTGGCCCATCTAGTCAAGATCCTGTTGTAATCTGAGGTATCCTTCTTTGCTGTCCACTACACCTCCAATTTTGGTGTCATCTGCAAACTTACTAACTGTACCTCTTATGTTCACATCCAAATCATTTATGTAAATGACAAAAAGTAGATGACCCAGCACCGATCCTTGTGGCACTCCACTGGTCACAGGCCTCCAGTCTGAAAAACAACCCTCCACCACCACCCTATGTCGTCTACCTTTGAGCTCGTTCTGTATCCAAGTGGCTAGTTCTCCCTGTATTCTGTGAGATCTAATCTTGCTAATCAGTCTCCTATGGGGAACCTTGTCGAATGCCTTACTGAAGTCCATATAGATCACATCTACCACTCTGCCCTCATCAATCCATTACTGTCTTAATGGCTCTGCGAAGGCAATACTTTGATTCCTTATATTTGAGTGGGTCTCTTGATCTGAAGGCCTCATGTCTGGCTTTTAGCAGGTTCTGTATGTCCTGATTCATCCAGGGTTTCCTGTTGGGGAACACCCAGATTGACTTCCTCGGTCTACAGTCCTCCACATACTTGCTGATAAAGTCTGTGATGGTGGTGGCGTACTCGTCCAAGGTACCTGCGGATTGTTTGAATATGGCCCAATCAGCTGATTCCAGACAGCACTGGAGTTGATCCTCTGCCTCCTTCGTCCTGCACTGGACATGTATCTGCGAGGGGGTCTCCTGCTTGAGCTTTTGCTTGTAAGCCAGCAGAAGCATGGCATTGTGTTCGGAGTTCCAGAAATGAGGGCAGAGGATAGAGCGGTAGGCATCCTTCACAGTGGTGAAAATGAGGTCTGCAGATGCTGGGGATCAGAGTCAAGAGTGTGTTGCTGGAAAAGCACAGCAGGTCAGGCAGCATCTGAGGAGCAGGAAAATTGATATTTCGGGCAGTGGTCTAAAACGTTCGGGCACCTGGTGGGGCAGGTAATGTTCTGGTGGTACTTGGGCAATACCTTCCTTAGATTGGCTTGATTGAAGTCACCAGTTACAATAAACAGGGCCTCAGGGTGTTCCATCTCCAGGGTGTTAGTGGTGGAGTACAGCACATCCAGAGCTTCCTCAACTTTTGCTTGTGTGTATGTACACAGCAGTTAGTATAGCAGGGTAAATTCCCATGGTAGATAAAAGGGGCAGAATTTGATGGTGAGGAATTCAAGGTTTGGGGAGCAATGGCTGCCCAGGGTTGCAATGTCCATGCACCACACATTGTTTAAAAAAAACAAAACCCCCCACCCTGCATATGTCCTGCATAATGTTGAGCTTCTTGAGTACTGTTGGAGCTGTACTCATCCAGACAAGTGGAGTGTATTCCATCACATTTCTGCCTTGTAGACGGTGCCGGCCTTTAAGGAGTCAGGAGACGTGGATTATTTCAATTGAAATTCACAGTATTTAACCGGACCTTTAATGCTTCTTTTTTAAATAAGCAGTGCCCTTCAAATGATAGCCATTAAGTTTACAAAGTGGGTTTTTGCTTCACAGACTTACAAGGTCCTGTGTTCACCCTACCAGAACATGAGTGGGTTTCTTGCTTCATCCGGATGAAAGCCAATGGGAACACAACAAAGGGTTGAATTGTCTCAATAATGATTAAACAAAAATCACAGCTGCCTTCTATTACACATCACAGCATACTGGTTTAAAATTGTAAAATTCACATTCTTAAATTCTGATTGTTCTATATGGGCAGCCATCTCCTCACTTGCTTCGGCCCTAAATCTGAAATTCCTTCCCTAAATTTCTCTGTCTCTCCTTTTTCTGCTACTTTCACATCTCCTCAAAACCATAGTTCTCCACATTTTTACTCAACTGTCCTTATTGTTCTTGTGCAGCTGGATATACATTTTGTGCTTGATAATGCTTCTGTGAATTACTTTGAGACATTTTACTATGGTAAAGGTGCTATTTAAATCCAAATTATAATTATTGTTGGTTATAAAACAGAATGGTTATACAACAGAAAAAACCTTTAAGGAGTTTAGCCATTTACCTTCTCAATCAAGCAACTGTACACTACTAAGAAGGGTAGGTGATCTTGAAGAAACTTTAAAAGTGTTATACAGAAAATGTTTTTAAAAAGACATTTATACATAAATTCCACACACAGTATATCATGAGTATTTTGAAAATGTAAGAATCAATGTTAATTAAAGTCTATTAAACAATTAGTGTTTGACTATAGAAATGTCTAACAGCTTTTAAAGGTTCAATGACCTGAATGTGAAGCTTATCATTTGATAGCTAGCAGAGGCTAATGCAAGCTAACAAAGAAGCATCACAGGGGTCTCAAGTGCATGAGAAATGCATTTGTCAACTGGCCACAAGATGGCAAAGCAGATACGGTTGCTTTTTGTGTTACAATCACATGCTGCTTTTAGTCTGTTTCAACCCTTGATGTTTAGAAAGCAACTGACCTCTCATTAATCATTTTAAAGCTTTAACACAATGACAAGGAACTAGTCACAGGAGGGGAGATAAGCAACCTATTAATTGTGTATTTTGCATATCAATCATATTTACAGAAATAGGACCCAACAGTATGAGACTAGACATAGTGACAGAAGGGCATAGATGCTATCATATGAGGAAGAGAAATTAGTGCCTTATTGGTACCCTTCCAAATTAACCACTGAAAGATAATGATGGAAATGAATATTTTTCGAAAGGGTTTAATCTTGAAATACTTACAGTACTTTGTGCAACAAATTAAAACTAAACCGTGGGCGGCACGGTGGCACAGCAGTTAGCACTGCTGCCTCACAGCGCCAGAGATCCGGGTTCAATTCCCGCCTCAGGCGACTGACTGTGTGGAGTTTGCACATTCTCCCCGTGTCTGTGTGGGTTTCCTCCGGGTGCTCTGGTTTCCTCCCACAGTCCAAAGATGCTAAAATTGTCCGTAGTGTTAGGTAAGGGGTAAATGTAGGGGTATGGGTAAATGTAGGGGTATGGGTGGGTTGCGCTTCGGCGGGTCAGTGGCGACTTGTTGGGCCGAAGGGCCTGTTTCCACACTGTAAAGTAATCTAATCTAAAAAAAAAAATCACTTTTCTGATATCAATGAGCCATAAATGTAAATATTGAACTGCTTCTTGGCTGTTCTAACAGCTCTGTTCAGATTGCTGAAATAGATGGTAACTGATTATCAAACACATGGGTTTGGAAGGTATGATTTCTGGCCAACAGATCAGAACTGGCAGAGTGGAAGTGTATAAAATCCAGTGGCTGGTCTATCTTCACAAGACAAGAAGAAGTGGGCAGGGGGAAGTGTTGGTTGGGCATCTTCCAGCCTGCCTGCCTTTGAGTCTGTTGAGACGCTCAAACGTCATCCTATACCTTGGCGTTTTAGCTGTAATGGGTGGAGTGGGTTTTTTTTTTAAATTTCAAAAATATACTTTATTCATAAAATAATTTAATGTTCTGTACAGTTGGTCATGCCATACATATGTAAACATGTACATACAGAGATCAGAATTTATCATTTTTATACAGGTCTGTACATTTTTCAATCATATGCCCATATAATTAGCTGAGGTGTCAGCAGAGCCCAAATGACTGCATGGACCCCCTGTTCTTCATTAGGCAGGCAGACTTTACACAGTGGTCTTTCCCCACCGCGCCTTGGCGGCAACTGCCCCAAGCTTCAGTGCATCCCTCAACACGCAGTCCTGGACCATAGAATGTGCCAGTCTGCAACGCTCAGTCGGGGTCAACTCCTTCAGCTGGAAGATCAGCAGGCTTCGGACCACCCAGAGAGCGTCCTTCACCGAGTTGATGATCCTCCAGGCACAGTTGATGTTCGTCTCGGTCTGCGTCCCGGGGAACAGGCCGTA
>NC_057714.1:79809690-79853236 GCF_004010195.1 Chiloscyllium plagiosum
GAATACCTTTGACAGAATTTTGTAATCCGCATTCAACAGTGAGATTGGTCTCCAATTTCTGAGTTCCTCCTTCTCCCCCTTCCGCTTGTAGATGAGGGTGATGATGCCTTTCCTCATGGATTCACTCACGGTACCTGCCTGAAGCATACTGACATACACCTCCAGCAGGTCCTGGCCAATCAAGTCCCACAGAGCGGAATAGAGCTCGACTGGTAAGCCGTCGCTTCCGGGAGTTTTATTCTTTTGGAAGGACTTGAGGGCCTTGGTCAGCTCGTCCAGAGATAACGGCTGGTCCAGCCTCTCCCGTGTTCTGTCTTCTAAGACCTCCGTGATAGAGGACAGGAACGACTGGGAGGCCGTGCTGTCGGTCGCGTCATACAGACTGGCATAGAAGGATTTACTGATCCTCATGACGTCAGCCTGAGATGACGTTATCGAGCCATCTTCTTCCTTCAGGCTGCTGAGCACGGAGCTCTCTTTGTGCACCTTCTGGAAGAAAAAACGTGAGCATGTCTCGTCCTGCTCAACCGAGCGGACCCTGGACCGGAAGATTATCTTGGAGGCCTCCGAAGCAAAGAGCGAGGCTTGCTGGCCCTTCACCTCCTTGAGGTCCTCCGTGACATCCACCCCCATCGTCTGCAGCAGGAGCAGGTTCTGCATACTTTCCTGAAGCTGGGACAGTTTTCCCCGCCTCTCTCTCGCCTCCTGAACCTTTGAGGATGAAGAACCTCTTGATGTTCCCTTTAACTGTTTCCCACCAGTCCACTGGGGACTCAAAGAGGGGCTTCACGGTTCTCCGACCTGCATAGTCCCTCTTGAGCTCCTCAATGTTTCCCGGGGTCAACAGCTTTGTGTTCAGCTTCCACATTCCCTTACCAGCCCGCTGCTCGTCTTGTAGTGACAGTCGGCCAGCAGGAGGCAGTGGTCAGAGAAGAACACCGGCTTGATGTCGGTGGATCTGACCGAGAGCGTTCAGGACACAAACAGGTAATCTATCCTTGAGCAGATAGACCCGTCTGCCAGTGACCAGGTGTATCTACGCTGCGCTCCGTCTGCAGGGGTGCTGAAGACGTCGTGCAGCTTGGCATCTTTTACTGTGTGCATCAGGGCTCTGGACGTGGTGTCCAGTTTACTGTCGCCCCCGCCGGATCATCCATCTGCATCAACGATACAGTTGAAGTATCCGGCCAGAATGACCGGCCTGGCCGTAGCCAGCAACAGTGGAAGCTGCTGCAGGACGGCCAACCGTTCACTCTTACCCACTGGGGCGTACACATTAATCAGTCTCAGGGGAGCATTCCTGTACATGACGTCGGCAATGAGGAGGCGCCCGCCCACCACCTCCTTAACCTCGGAGATGGTGAAGTTGCCTCCTCGCAACAGGATACTCAGGCTGGAGGCGCAGCTATCATTGCCCCCCGACCAAACTGACGGCCCATGGGCCCACAAGCTCGACCATCTCCTGTAGCTGCTGAGGTGCGGTATCCCACATTCCTGCAGAAACAGGAAGGCCATCGTAGAAACACATTGCGTAGCCGATTTGATGCTACGCACATTGATGCTGGCAATTTGTAACCCCATTTTAACACTTTCCATTTGCTGCTGGTCTTGCCCCTCTGGGGTAGCTGTGTGCATTCCCTGGTGACGGCAAACTGCTGGACCCTCCCAGGGCTGAGGTAGCTGTCCGGCTCCATCTGTGTGCATTCCCGTGGTGACGGCAAACTGCTGGACCCTCCCAGGTAGCTGTCCAGCTCCACGCTGGAGCCATTTCCCCGCTCTGGTGTCTTCGGGTCAGGCCCAGGTTCCGCATAGTTCAGTTCTCCATCTGACAGCAGGGCTGTCACAGGACCGCTGCTCCCAGTTACCTGGTGCTGTGGGCTGGTGGGTACCTCTTGGTTCTCACCGGGTGGGGGGAGGCCTTTACCTGTCTTTTCCTGTTTGGGCGTTGCTGCCCTCCTTTTTCCCCACAGCGCTCTGTCTCTTCCTCTGGTGACGACCCTCCTTGCGCCCGTCCTCACCGTCGGAAGAGCTGCCTGTATCCTCGCCGTGTAGGTGTCGCTTACCCACTCGCTGGGTGGCTTTGGGAGGTTTCCTCTTCCTGCTTTTCACGGTAATCCAATCCTTTGCCTCCTTTGATCCTTTCTCTTCCATTTCCTCCGTCTGTCTGAAGGAGCTTGGATTGGCTGCTGCACCTCCCCGCTGTCTGCCATCTGCTCCGCTACAGCCCTTCCTTCTGGGTGCCTCCAGACACCGTTCCCGTGCTGTTTTGTGGTACCTTGCTGGTCTTCGTGTTGCCACCTCTGGCCATCTGTGCGTAGGTGGCAGCCCCTCGTCTTGGGCAGGCCTTGTACAGGTGGCCTGCCTCTCCGCACAGATTACAGTTCTTGGCCTCCTTACATTCCTTGGTCGGGTGGCCTTCCTGCTTGCAGTTTCGGCAGACGGTCACCTTGCAATCCGCCACCATGTGGCCTGATCTCCCGCAGGTTCGGCACACTTTCGGCTGCCCTGCGTATGTTAGGTAACCTTCTGCTTCCTCCGATGGCAAAGCTGGAGGGTGGGTGGAGGATGTTCCCACTGGCATCGATCCTCAGGGTTACCCTGACCTGTTGTTTGCTGGTCCAGATCCCGAAAGGATCGGCCACATCGGTACTCTCTCCCTCTACCTGGACGTATCTTCTCAAGAAGGTCAGGACATCCGCTGCTGGGACGTGAAGGTTGTACATCTGGATTGTTACAACCCGACTCCTCTGCGCAGAAAGCACACACAACGGGACCGCCGACAAGATGGAGAACAGAAGGTCCCCTTCCTTCTCCTTGAAGGCCTTCAGGAGCTGCTCGCAATTCTTCACGCTCCTGAAGGTCACATTGAAATAGCCTGCCGCAGGGAAATCCTGCAGGCAGTACACATCCGCTGCTTCGAACCCGCAGCACTCCAGCAAAATCTTCTTCACAAACACCGTCTGATCGACCGGTGTGTGCTCCTCCACCTTCTTCACAGTCACCCTGACTGTGTTGCGAATGCCCTGGCCAGGGCTGCGAGTGGCTGCTGAGGCAATAGTTCTGAGGTTGGCTGGTACCTGAATTGGCGTTAGGCCGAAGCCAGCATAAAGATCCACCAAGAGCAAGTCAGCACAACCAAACAATCCTCCAACGTCCAATCACGATCCAGCGATGGGATCCAGCGATGGTCTCCAGCAGCTCCGACGACTCGCAACACGATCCCCGTGGTTTCTCCCCCGCCAGCACACGTCCGCTGCGTCGAACCGACAGCACTCGAGCAGAATCTCTTAATGGGTGGAGTGGTAGCAAATCATATGGACAGCCAAGTAACTTTAGCTGCAAGACCCAGTGTCAGGCAATTGTGGAGGAGGTCTACGCAAATGCACTTTTCCTTAAGGTCAACTTCCCTAACCCTACCGCTTCCTGGCCTCATGAACCTGGTTCTCTAACTTCCTTGTTGCAAATCCTGAGCCTTGGCTTACTCAGGCACCTCAGTGTGGTGGGAGCAGTGACCATTATTACGGACTGCCACTGCTGTGACTGAAGAGCTGGCAGCCATCCGATTGGCTATCAGCTCTGTAAGGCAGAACTCCTCCCAATAAAGCGATGAATCCTTCCTTAAACCAATTAAATGCTACTTCAAATGTTAAAATGTTGCAGAGTAAACAATGACATACAGAGCAAATGTGGACAGGCTCCCCATTACATTTTAGCTAGGTCAAAGCAGGAATCATGGCGCTCAGAACACCCAGTTCATAATCATAATGTCGCAAATAGTGGAGTTTTCTGCTCACTTGAATAGCATGGGCAATTATGAGAAATTTGAGAAAAAAGAGTAAAAATGGAATATCAGTTTCTCAATGTCAAGAAAAATGTTCCAATTTCCCTCTTTATAATTTAAATGGTGATTTCTAAATCTCACTAATGAGCAACATCTACCTTATTTCCATGCTTTTACATTACATTAACTGATCTTTCATCATTTTAAACAGCTCCCAATTTTCCTCATCTTTCTTGAGAAACTAGACAGCAGTGTTAATTCCCGACATTAAAGTCCGAGTGGTTATCTAGCAGTAACAGCTCACTATTCACTTCTCCCGGCATTCAAACAACTGTCTTCACCACAATGTCCCTGCACTCTCTATGGATACTTTCTGTCCAATTCTGTTGTTCTCCTCAGCATAAAGTGTTTTCTCTTGACAAAAACAGGTCGCATTTGAAGACAACCTTTCTTTCTGCCAATAATCTATTTTCCCTGTAGTTTGTATACTTATGTGTGTAAAAGTAGAGTCTATTAGTGAATTAGAGTTTTAGTTACTATAGCCATATGCCAATGGTTTATATCTGTTTATACAGTCTAATTACTTGTAATAAATAGTAATTTTTGAATGGAAATCTGGTCCATGCTTTATATCAATCTTGGGCTAAAAGTCTGGAAAATTAGTGCACCTTTAAAAAAAGTGTTAACATTTTGTATGACTCCCGGAATAACAGAGCTTGATTTGTGCACACAATCCCAGTGGGTTGTCGCAAAATTTAGAGACTCATTTGGGATTTGAATTGGATTTGACTTGGATTGGATTAGGAAAAGATGTAACAAGGATTTGGGTGTGGTTTGGTAAATAATATAGGTGAAGTTGAACATCACGCTTTGAACTGAATGTGACATGGCGTGAGAAACAGCAAAGGAGTTCCTAAAGATGGCACAATTGTTGATGGCAGTGTCAAAGGAAATCTCAAATCTAAGGTTGATTGATTAATTTGGCAGGTAAACTGAGATAGCATTTCCTAAAAAGGCAGAGGTAACAGAAATACTAGCACAGACAGCGTTTGGATTTTAAAAAAATAAAAAAAGAACCAAGAGGTGGCATGGTAGCTCAGTGGCTAGCACTGCTGCCTCACAGCGCCAGGGACCCAGGTTTGATTCCAGCCTCAGGCGACTGTCTGTGTGGGTTTGCACATTTTCCCCGTGTCTGTGTGGGTTTTCTCCGGGTACTCAGGTTTCCTCCCACAGTCCAAAGATATGCAGGTTAAGTGAATTGGACATGCTAAATTGCCCATTGTGTTCAGAGATGTGGAGGTAAGGAGCACTAATCAGGGGTAAATGCAGAGTAATGGAGATTGGGTTTGGGTGAGACACTCTTCGGGGGGTCGGTGTGGACTTGTTGGCTTAAGGGCCTGTAGGGATTCTAAGATTACTTCAAGTGGTAAAATGTTGGAGTCAGGTGATATTCAGTGAAGAGACTGGAGCGTAAAAAATAGAATGAAGAAACTTGAGATGGCAGAAAAAATAAGAAAAGAGCAGCAAAAGAGAAGGAAAGGGAGATAAAATTCAAAAATAGAACTGAGAAAATTAGAATTAGAAGCACAAGGAAAATGAGGAGAGAAAATGACACAGTTGAAACAGAAGATGTCGGATGCTTTTGAAGGCTTTAGGGAAAAGAACCTGAGTCATAACTAAAAGCTCAGTAAGAAATATTTAAATTGGCACAGGCGCTTCTGAAACTCGAGGAAGATGATGTGGAGGCATTCATCATGTCAGGAGAGAAAATAGCTAGACAAATGAATTGGGAAAAAGTGGACTGGACATTGCTCATGCAGAGTCGAGAGCAGGGTGCTGGAAAAGCACAGCAGGTCAGGCAGCATCCGAGGAGCAGGAGAATCGACATTTTGGGCCAGAGTCCTTCATCAGGAATGAGGCTCATTCTTGATGAAGGGCTCTTGCCTGAAACATCAATTCTCCTGCTCCTCGGATGCTGCCTGACCTGCTGTGCTTTTCCAGCACCCCACTCTCGACTGTGATCTTCAGCATCTGCAATCCTCACTTTCTCCATTGCTCATGCAGAGCAAGTTAATGGATAAACAATTGGAAATTTATGCTTCAGTGTCTGAGGAGGTTTGTCGGGTTTGTGATGCAGTGAAGAAAACTATATTGGTTGCATTTCAGTTAGTGCATGAGGCTTATAGGTAAAGGTTTTGGAATTTATGAATACGCCTCAGCAAAGCTATATTAAACTCAAAGTGTTAAGCAAAGTAATATTGACAAATGGATTAGAGCATTACAAAGTGAAATCATTTATGAAACCCTTAGAGAGGTTATTCTCGTACAATTTTTAAAAAAAATTACTTCCTTTTGTAGAAAGAATACATGTTGAGGACCAAAGGTTTGTAACTAGTGGCTGATGATCATGAGCTAATCCATAGGACTAAAGATTTTTTCCATGACCCTTATAAATTCAAAAGGAACAGAAAATGGAAGAGTGAAAGGAGGGTAAGTCACCAAGGTAAAGAATGGATACTGGGAATTCCTGAAAGTCTCCTCAGATCAGCAGTCAAATTACTGAAGTTGGAGGTGAAAATTGATGGCAAGGTCTTTCCATTCTAACAAGGTGGGACACATTTGTTTGGAATGCTGCATGTT
Organism: Chiloscyllium plagiosum; assembly: GCF_004010195.1. NCBI lineage: Eukaryota > Metazoa > Chordata > Chondrichthyes > Orectolobiformes > Hemiscylliidae > Chiloscyllium > Chiloscyllium plagiosum. Next base: position 79,816,112 of record NC_057714.1, read on the forward strand.
GAAAGGGAAATCATAGGAGCTTTTGGAGTTTGCAAAAATGAGTCTGAAAAGGAAATTCACAAGGAAATGCCAACAGATCAGATTATAGCTTTAAGACTATAAGACTGTAAGATGTAGGAACATAAGTAAGTCATTCAACATGATTCTATTCCACCATTCAACGAGATCATGGATGATCTGATAAGCCTGAATTCCAATTTCCTTCCTTCTCTCCATAACCCTTGATTCCATTAAGGATTAAAAGTCTGCCAGAGCCTTAAATATACTCAATGCTGCAGGCCTCAGAATCCATATGTTCAATAAGGTCGCCTCTCATTCCTCCAAATTTGAACGAGTACCGGGCCAACGTAGTCAACCTCGCCTCATAAGACAATCCCTCAACCTGGTATGAGTTGAATGACCCATCTCTGACTGCATCCAATGCCAGTATGCCTGTCCTTAGATAAGGGGCCCAAAACTGATCACATTATTCTTGTAGTCTGACTAGTGCCTTGTATAGATTTAGCAAAACCTTCTCACTTTCATTTTCCATTCTCTTTGAAATAAAGACCAACATTTGATTTGCTTTCCCTACCAACTTAGAAGCTAGCTTTTTGTAACTCATGGACGATGATTCAAATCTTTCTGCAGCTTTCTGCAGTTTCTCTATTTAAATAACATTCAGCTCCTCTATTCTTACTGTCAAAGTGCATAAACTCACATTTTTCAATAGTATATTCCATCTGCCAAGTACTTGCTCATTTGCTTAACCTGGCAGTGTCCCTCTGTATTCTTTGTGCCATCCTCACCACTTACTTTCCTACATATTTTTGTCATTTGCAAACTTGGTTATTGTACATTCACTTTCCTCATCAAAATCATTGATAAAATTGTAACTAACTGTGGACTCATCACTGACTCCTGCGGCATACCACTAGTAATGGGTTGCTATCCTGAAAATGTGTCCCTTATTCCAACTCTCTGTCTTCTATTAGTTAGACAATTCTCTATCCATGCTACCTCCTCCAACATTAATGTGTGTTATATCCTGTACAGAATGAGCAGAACAAATCCAACCCAGACAATTACACCTCATCAATTGACTCTTGATCATCAGTAAGTGATGGAAAATGTCATCAACAGCACAACCAATCTACACTTGTTTAGCAATAACCTGCTCACCCAGTTTGGATTCTGCCAGGACTAGTCAGTTCCTGATCTCATTACAGCCTTAGTTCAAAAATGGATAAAAGAGCTGAATTCCAGAGGTGAGATGAGAACGACTGCCATTGACATCACAGCTGCATTTGACTGAGTGTGGCATCGAAGCGCTTGAGCAGAAAATGGGCAGACAGGTGGTAGATAATTTCAATATGTAAAAATGCGAAGTGATTCATTTTGATTGGAAGAACATTGAGAGACAATTTAAAACTAAAGAACACAATTCTAAAAGTGAGTGCAGGAGCTGAGGGACTTGGGTGTATATGTACATTGGTCATCAAAGGTGGCAAGATAGATTGTGTTTCCTGATAAAGGGCTTTTGCCCGAAACAACGATTTTCCTGCTCCTAGGATGCTGCCTGACTTTCTGTGCTTTTCCAGCACCACTCTAATCTAGACTCTGATTTCCAGCATCTGCAGTCCTAACTTTTGCCTAGATTGCGAGAACAGGCAATAAAGCAAACAGTATCTAAGGCATTATTAATAGGGCACAGACAACAAGTAGGAGATTATGCTGAATTTATATAGGATACCAACCACAGCCAGTGTGTTACGTTCAGTTCTGGGAGCTGCAGTTGAAGGATGTGAAATCATTGGACAGAGTTCAGAAAAGATTCACAAGAATGCTTCGACAGATTAAGAACTTCAACTATGAGGACAGTTTGTACTGTTTCTCTTGGAGGAAAGCAGGCTGAGGAGATCTGATTGAGATATACAAAATTGTGAGGGGGCAGGACAGAACAGATAGATAAGGACATTCTATCCCCAATTGTGAACAGATCAATAGAGAGAAGGCACAGATTTAAAGTAATTAGAAAAAGCACTAAATAGTATATGAGAAAAATAATTTTCACACCACTACTGCTGCAGTGAGAGTGGTGTGGGGGTACTTTCAATTGAAGCATTCAAGAGAGTTAGACACTTATTTGAAGACTTTGAAGAGCTTGAGAAAGAAAGTGAGAAAAGGGCAATATGCAAATTGCTCATTTAAAGATTTGGTGTAGACACAATGGGCTAAATGACCTTCTGCATTGTAACAATTCTGTTGTCTATGAAGACTCTGTGGAATAGCACATCTCTGAGGAGAAAACATAATTAGTCTGACATTCTCAGCCACCAGCTCACCAGCATAGAAATTAAAATCTGCACTTGGTCAAACACAAGGAATAAGTGTGCTACAAACATGCAAGGGAGAAGGATAATTTGTGTGACAGTTCACTGGAGGACAAGGTTGTCTATGCGTTCTATTGCAGAGGACTCAGCTGAGAACTGTAATGCCATGTTTGACAAGATGATACTGATAGATAGGCAAACCAAAATGCTCAGTGCACTGCAATCCTGGCACAGAGCCTGTTATTACCATGAAGCATCATGGAGGAGACCAGCTGCAACTTGGCACAGGGATATGCACAGAGTTCAAAGTCTGTCCTTTCCTAGTTAGAATTCATGGCCACTTCCATATGACTATGTGAGAACCCATATGTAATTCAACATCTCATGTCCAATGTTTGTATTTCAGCACAGGCAGAGACCACCCAATAACTAAGTCCTGCAGACTGAGGTTATGACGTTTCTTCTCTTTATAATACAATTAGAGCCATGAAAGCTCAAATTGCAGCCATCTTGACTGTGGATACCAATGCTGGTAGGGGATAATACAGTGCAACAGCAGATGAAGAGGATTGCTGGAACACTACCCTGGAGGAGTGGTTGTGATTTCATTGATTTTTCTCGGACTTACAGCATTAGTGACTTTGCAGTTGCCTGTTTGTTTCCAGTCACCCACACCACTGCCACACATGCTGAAATCTGAAGGCATACTCCCAAGGTTCAGATTGCATGAGGGTTTCCTGCAAGGTAACCTTCAGTCTCTTCCATTGAAAATCAGCAGCCTTCTACCAGTGCCGTTGCAGTAATTGAAGTAGCTTTGGAGCACTGGATCTGATAAAGGCACAAAGGAAAACTGGCAAACTATGGTGCCACAATGCTAAATTTTGGAGTCTTATATTGTAAGAAATGGAAAAATCAGATTGTGCATTAACAAAATAAATAATTTTTAAAAACTTGTGCAAGTTAACGATTTAGTAATACAAACCTCAAATCCAGCATTCATCTTTGCTACTTCATTAGCAAGTTGCTGTTTAAAACTATTACGAAGGACTTCAATTCTCTGCAAAAATTAAAACAAACTAGTTAATTCAAAGAGCAATTCTGCAACAGTACTTTCCTTCCTATTGAGCTCAGGTTGGGACCTCTGGCAGTGGGGCAGTGATGGGGAGTGTGGGGGTGGTCTGGTGCAGCTGTAGGAAGAGAGTGAGGCAGGTTTGGTAGTGGGTAGGGTGAGATTATAAGACTAGGCAGCAAATAAATGCAGGATTGGGTTGGGTCCTGTGGTGTGGCTGGAATTGAGATTGCAACTGGTTGAAACTATATAAAAGAAAACAGTGCCATTAGAGCTCAATCTTGACAATTCCAGTCATGTAGGCCAATTAAGTTGAAGCAAACATGGCTAGACTTAGAAGCTGTGAATAGACAAGCATACAGTTGCCACAGCTGCTTCTGTTACTCAGAGATAATGTTAGTAGATCTGCATCATGCAAGAGATTGTAGGCAATGTTGAGGATGTCCAGCAGCCTATGGATTGGCCATCATTGCAGTGGCCATCGTTGAGTGTTTGGGTCAGTTCCACTAGTGAGCGAGGGAACTTAGGGGCAGTGCAGGGAAGGGAAAACTTAAAAAAGTCAGTAGCATGGTGGCACAGTGGTTAGCACTGCTGCCACACAGCACCAGGGACCTGGGTTCAATTCCAGCCTCGGGCGACTGTCTATATGCAGTCCTTAGATATGCAGGTTAGGTGCAACTGGCCATGCAAAATTGTTCAGAGTGTTGAGGGATGTGCAGGCCACATGGATTTGGCATAGGAAATGCAGTGTTACATGGATAGGGTAGGGGAGGTTGGTCTGGGTGGGACGCTCTTCAGAGGGCCAGTGTAGACTTGATGGGCTGAATGGCCTGCTTCTACATTGTAGGGATTCTATGGTACTGAATGCTACATCAAGTATATGACAGTATCTTGCATTTTTTCTTCTATTCAAGTTTTGTAACAAAAAAAAATCAATGCACATTGGCTCAACATACAGCCATAGACCTATGACAGATGAAAACTAATCACCCCAGTGGAAACAAAGACTTCAGTCAACCATTGCCAGGATATGATCATCTCTATTGCCAAGTGTTCCTGTAGTTTGAGGTAGCAATACTCTCAGAGGTGCAGGTTAACAATAACACTTTTTGTCGTGCATATTAGAACCACAACTTAATTTGCAACAGTTAAGCAAATGGAATAAAGAACTCTCTGTCCTGTTTTCCATTTCATCCTCATCCTTTTAGCCTAAGAAACAGCGCCAACAGTGCCACTAAACAAATGCAACATCAACCTCATCACAGTGTCCTTCAAAATTGTGTCCTTCACAAAGAAGTTCTTCTTCTAGGATTTAGCCTGGAGCCCAACCAACATCAGTGCACAATCAACCTGAGTGCCACAAGCACAGGCTTCACCAAAAATCCACAGGCCTGCATAACCTCCTCAACACTGCCTACAATGTCTTGCATGGTGTAGATCTACCAACATTATCTCCAAGTGACAGAAGCAGCTATAGCAACTGTATGCTTGTCTATTCATAGCTTTTGGGTTGAGCCTATGTTTGCTTCAACTTACCTAACCGATATAACTGGAATCATCAAGATTGAGCTCTTATGGCACTGTGTTCTTTTATATGGTTTCAACCAGTAGCAATCTCAATTTCAGCCTAAGTTTCCTCAGAAACTAGAAGGCTCAATTTTCTTTTAATATTTCCTTTTATAATTATGATATGTCAAAAAAAAGCTTTGAAACCCAGATTCAAATAAACCATAAATTAATCAATAAATTGATCCACATCAAACTTGTAGTTGGTCTGCAGAAATTGACCAAGCCTCCTCAGACATCATCTTTCCAACCCAGCACCACCTGTAAGTCCCATTTCAAGGACTCACTGTCCAGACTTGAGTATATCGCCTCTATTTCAGTGTCACTGAGTTAAAATCCTGAAATTCCATTCTTAATGGCTTTGTGGGTTCACCTAAACAAAACTGACGACAGTGCATCAAGAAGGTAACACTCCACTACCTGCTCTTGGGTCAGGCATTGGTGGCCAGACGTCTCTTGAATAAATTTAGAAAAATTGCTTTATGCACAGAATGAGTTGGGCTTTCATAATAAATGATCACTTCCATAGCCATATCTGTTTTAGTGCAATAATTAATCCATGCATCACTAACAGCTAAAATAAAGACTCAGCATGATTTATGGTGAAACCAATAAACCTCCGAGTTCTACTTGCCCTGACCATATAAATACATAGGAGGGCTTATGCCCGAAACGTCGATTCTCCTGTTCCCTAGATGCTGCCTGACCTGCTGCGCTTTTCCAGCAACACATTTTCAGCATATAAATACATAATACTCCAATATATTTATAACAAACTAACAAAGGAAATCAAATGTAAGTGTTACCTGTAGATACATATCTTGAAGATATGAAGTGTAGTCATTAATTCTATTATATAGGTCTAAAGATTGCTGCTTCATTTTCTTTTCGTAGTCTGCTTTTAGGAGCAATGTTTTGGATTGTAAACCTCTTTTAAGAATGGTAACATCCTGAGTAAGATACAAAGTATTACACATATTAGCATAATACTTTATCACATTAAATTAATTAGTATAAAAAAGGTTTATGACAAATTTCATAATGACCATGCTTTAGGAGGAAACTGGAAATGGGATTCATGAGAATGGCAAAGAGCTAGTACGAGAAAAATTAGTAAGTAGTGTAAAAGGGTTTTCAAAATATAAATAAGGTATAATTCAGAGATGAAGAGAAATTACTTCTCTCAAATGGTTGTGAATATGTGAATTTCACTACCGCAGAGTGTGGTGGTTGTTGGAATATTGAGTACATTTAAGGAGGACATTGCCAGATTTTTAATTACTAATGGTTGAAGGGTTATGGAGATCAGGCAGGAAAATGGAGTTGAGACCAAGTTGAGATCAGGCGAAATTAAATTGAATGATGGAGCAGGCTTGAGGGGCTGAATTGCTTACTCCTGCTCCTAGTTTTTTTTTCAATTCACGCACAAGATGTGCTGGTTAGGGCAGCATTTATTGCCCATCCATTATTGCTGCAAGCACAGTTAAGTGTCAACCACATTGTTGTGGTCTGGAGTCACATATAAGCCAGAGCAGGTAAGGATGACAAATTTCCACCCCGAAAAGACATTAGTCAACCACATGGGTTTTTTTTCCTGACAATCAAAAATGGGCCTGATTAGACCTTTAATTCCAGATTCTTTATTAAATTCAAATTCCACTATCTACCATGGCATGATTTGAACCTTGGTCCCCAGAACATTAGCTGAGTTCCTGGATTAATAGCCTGGCGATAATATCACTGGGCCACTGCCTCCCTCCAAGTCCTAATGCTCTTATTTTATGTCCTAGCTAGCCTGATCCTGACTTCGTGTCATTGTAGAAGTAAAGGGTTAGCTGGCAGTACAACTGTTTCTTAATATCTGCTATACATTGCTGAGACTTAGGGAGACTCATGTCAGAATCTTTTAGGGGTCTGAGAGCATGGATTATGATGACCTATATGTTAGAATTGAGCGATAAGTGTAGTTAGGCCCATGTCAGCACTAAGATTATCTTGATCTATCTTTAATGCTTTCCATAAGCAGCATGACAAGATTATTGCTCAGCAGTATTGATTGTTAAGTGCCTTACTAATGATACAACTCATTACATTAATATTCAGATTCTTACCAAATTTGCTAAACAAGCTAGCCATTGAGTAAACTCGACCAGGAAACCAGAGTGAGCACCTGGCAGATAAAGTTTATGACTTACTCTCAATGACCTCCATGTTGGAAATAGGCACCAACATCACCAGGCATGACCACACATACCCATATCCACAGATGTTGACATCTGCCATGTCACGGCCTTTATAAACTTATTGCAGGATGCACAGGAAACTATCAATATAAGGCTGCAGCAAGCTTAAATACATACTCTCAGCTTATTGACTGGACCTGACTGCATTACCTGGTTATCCATTTGCTTTCATAGCTTACCTGGATGCTCCAGCATTTTCAATTCCTTGCCTTTTTGTACTTTGACCCCCTTATCCAGAGATAACTCATGTTACTGTTATTTTGCTTTGCTGTTTAGCACAGACATAAAGCCAGGAAACTTGTCATAGTTGCCAACAGGCCTCAATCAAGTCAAGGAGAGTAGTCTTCACTCAGGGGTTCCCAGCACAGTAAGTCAAGGGCAGTCCAGGCCTTCTTCCAGGGAGTGGGGAGCGGGGTCACAATCAGGATTCTCACCTCAAAGGTAATACTGAATTACTACTGCCTAAGCTACAGGCAAACAAGAAAAGAAACAAGTCAAGGAATTAAATGCACAGCTCAAAGATTTGTGTGAGTAAAATGAATTTTAGTTAATGGGGCACTAGTACCAGCATTGGGGTAGACAGGAGATGCTCCAATGGGACAAGCTTCAGTTTACAGAGTGTTGTGCTGGAAAAGCACAGCCAGTCAGACAGCATCCGAGGAGCAGGGGAATTGATGTTTCAAGCAGAAGCTCTCTATCAGGAATTAGGGAGTAGCCCAAGGGGCTGAGAGATAAATGGGAGGGTGGTGGGCCTGGGGGTAAGGTAGCTGAGAATGTGATAGGTAGATGAAGTTGGGAGTGAAGTTGTTAGGTCAGAGAGGAGTATGGAGTGAATAGGTGGGAAGGAAGATGGACAGGTAGGACAGGTCAAAAGAGTGGTGCTCAGTTGGAAGGTTGGATCTGGGATAAGGTGGGGGAGAAGAAATGAGGAAACTGATGAAATCCACATTGATCCCATGTGGTTGGAGTCCCCAAGATGGAAGATGAGACATTCATTCTCCAGGCGTCGAGTGGTAAGGGTTTGGCGGTCGAGGAAGCCTAGGACTTGCCAATCTCTGGATACATTGCATTATCCTCTGCCATTTCCACCACTTACAAACAAACCCCACCACCAGGAATATATTTCCCTCCCTAACCCTATCTGCATTCCATACAGACCATTCCCTCCATGACTCCCTTGTTAAATCCATGCACCTCGACCAACGCACCCTCCCCTCCTGGCACCTTCCCCTGCCACCGCAGGAATTGCAAACCTGCGCCAATACAACCCCCCCCCCCACCCACGGGCCAAAGGAGCCTTCCACATCCATCAGAGATTTACCTGCATTTCCACACATGTTATCTACTGTATCCATTGCTCCCCATGTGGTCTCCTCTACATTGAGGAGACAGGATACCTACTTGTTGAACGCTTCATAGAACATCTCCGGGACCCATGCAAGAAACAACCTCACTGCCCTATGGTCAGACACTTTAACACCCCCTCACACTTGGCCAAGGACATGCACCGCAAAATCCTTACCACCCCTGGAGGAAGAAAGCCTCATCTTCCACCTTGGGCCTGCCAATTACATGGGATCGATGTGGATTTCACCGGTTTCCTCATTTCTCCTCACCCCATCATGATCCCAGATCCAACGTTCTAACTTTACAATGCCCTCTTGACCTGTCCTACCTTTCTATCTTCCTTCCCACCTATCCACTCCACACTCCTCTCTGACCTATCACCTTCACCCCCAACTTCATCTATCTATCGCATTCTCAATTACCTTCCCCCAAACCCCACCACTCTCCCATTTATCGTTCAGCCCCCTTGGGCCACCCCCTCATTCCTGATGAAGAGCTTATGATCAAAATGTCAATTCTCCTCGGATGCTGCCTGACCGGCTGTGCTTTTCCAGCACAATACTCTTCGACTCTGATCTCCAGCATCTGCAGTACTCACTTTCTCCAAGCTTCAGTTTAACTGTGTTAGGACGAGTGACCTGGTAAATCAAATAATTAAGGTTGTGGATAGGGCTTTAAATTAGTTAAATAGGAGAGGGCTTTGGAGAGAAGAAATAGAGGCTTACAAACAAAAGGATTTGGCAGTATACAGGGTATCTATTTGAATAACAATACCGAGAGTGGGACTGGAAGGCATAGAGTGTACAAAAATTGAAAAACAGTAGTAAACAGGGCAATAAAGGGGAAAAATGGTGAAAAGACAAAGGTAATGGCGCTTTACTTGAAAACATACAGTATTTGGAACAAAATAAATGAACTAATGGCACAAATACAGGTTAATGGGTATTACCTTATAGCTATTATGGTTAGATGGAAACATAGAAAACAGGTGCACGAATAGATAGACCATTTAACCTCTTGAGTCCATACCACCATTCAACATGATCATGACTGATGAGGCAATTTCAGAATCCCACTCCTGCTTTCTCTCCATACCCCTTGATCCCTTTAGCTGTGAGGGTCATGTCCAGGTCCTCTTGAATATATATATATAACAAACTGGCCCCAACAACTTTCTGTGGTAGAGAATTCCATAGGTTCAGAACTCTCTGAGAGAAGAAACCTTCCTATTCTCAGTCCAGATTGGCCGATCTCTTATTCTTAGAACAGGAATATAGTGTTGAGATTGAGGAACAGCCATAATCATGATGACTGGCAGAGTCAGTTTGTTGGGGCAAGTAGCCTACCTTTGTTCTTATTTTCCATGTTTCTATTCTGGCCTTCTTTAAAGATCTACAAATCCAGCCCATGGTTTCAGAATAAGCAGTCAGTCGTGAAGCACTGACATAAGGTGAAATTACTTCACTCAAAGGATTGTCTCTCTGAAATTCTCTATCCCAGAGAGTTGTGGATGTTCAGCCATTGAGTTTATGCAAGGTGGAAATCACGAATTAAGTTGAATGGAGATTGTACAAGTATAGAAACTTACAGTTATATGGAACATTAATAAATGCATCTGGCACTTTACAAGCTGTAGTAATTGTAAAAAGGTCATCCAACTGGACCTCACAGAATATGAAATCTGAGATTGGAGCTGTTAATCTGGTCTAATCAGGGAGACCTGGCTGACGTAAAAGAATTAATGGAAGGTATATTGTTCCCCAAATGCCTTACTCATTGAGAGGCAGTGCTATTGTCAAAGGCTATGTATTTGTAAATAAAGGGTGATTAGTGATGTAATGCCTGCCTCTGAAGAGTTATTTCACAAGCATTACTAAACAAAAGTTGATAGTACAAGAAAATGTAGGTAAGGTGGATCAGCTGAGACTGGTAGTCTCTTGTGTTGCAGTGGTACTATCCCCACCTCTGAGCCAGAAGGTGTGTGTTCAAGTCCCACATGCTCCAGAGATGAATAATAATATCACTGAATAAGTTGATTAGAAAATTGACTGGTAGAGCAAGGACTTTTGTAATGTAGTGGTAGTGTCCTACTTCTGAGCCAGGAGGCCTAAATTCAAGTCTTATCTTCTCCAGAGGTATGTAATAACATATCTAAGCAAGTTGGTTAGAAAATACCTTGAGTGGTAGAGCTCGCTCAAAAGGATGACTGGCTTACTCATACTGAAGTTTAATTTGCTATCTTCTGGTACTATGGATCATTAAATTGCAACAATCGAGTAGTTATACACTTTGAGGCACAATATTATTGTTTTTTGAGAAGATCTGTAGCTCAGGTTGATGATAAGTATGTAAGTTAGCTCGCTGACCTGGAAGGTTTGTTTTCAGAATTTTGTCGCCATGATTAGGTAACATCATCAGTGACAGTCTCTGGTGAAGCGCCGGTGATATGTTCCACCTCTCTATTTATAGGTCTTAGTTTCTTGAGGTGGGAAGGTAGATGGGATCTGAGTTGATGTGCTTATTGATGGAGTTCTGGTTAGAATGCCATGCTTCTAAGAATTCTCATGCATGTCTTTGTTTCACCTGTCCTAGGATGTGTGTATTGTCCCAGTCAAATTGATGTTCTTCTTTGTCTGTATGTATGGAAACTAGTGATAGTGGGTTGTGGCTTTTTGTGGCTATTTGTTGGTGTTCATGTATCCGAGGGGAAAGTCTTCTGCTTGTTGATGTAGCCACCAAAAGATACACATATCTAAGGACAGGCGAAACAAAGATACGCATGAGAATTCTTAAAGGCACGGCATTCTTATCAGAACTCCAGCAATAAACACTTTGACTTAGATCCAAACTATCTTCCCTTGAAAAAAGAACCGGAAATGATATCACCCACATTAAGAAACCAATAAATGGAGAAGTGGGACATACCACCAGCACTTTACCAGATACTCTCATTGATGATGATACCTAATCATGGTGACGAAATATCTGAAAACAAACCTTCCAGCTCAGCGAGCTAACTTTCATATGCAAATATTATTTTCACTCTCAACTACCTAATTCTTTATTACCAAATAAGTGAATTATCTGAGCACATGCATTAAAAAACACAACTACAATCACTTTTTCATGTTCAAAACTTCGCCTTCCATGCTTTCTGTCCTTTTACTAATTTTGTACCCATGCTGTTGTTCGTTTACTACCATCTTATAGCACTATATTCTTTTATTGAAATATTAAACACTCCAGTCTCAAGGCTTAATACAATATTGAGTACCTTTACAAGTGACTCAACATCATTACTCATTTTCTTTAGTTCCAATATGTCACTGTCATCGGTTTGAGTGGCACGATCTGTTTTAAAGAAGCCAACCTTCAAATGATTTGATGGGCCAGAGCTGGAATGAAAGAGATAAAACATGTAACAGAAGCAATACTAAAATATTGCAACTTATCCATTCATGGGATGTACAGCTCACTGCCTAGACCAGTATTCATTGTTCATCCTTAATTGCCTAGTGGTGGTGAGCTACCTTCTGGAATCACTACAGACCTAATGCTGTAGTGTAGGTGCACCCACAAAGCTGTTAGGAAAGCAGCAACTGAATGTAGAACCCAAGGCAGTGAGGAAGCAGCAATGTAATTGGAAATCAAGATGGTGTGTGGTTTGGAGAGGAACTTGGAGGTTATGCCGTTCCTATGTAGCTGCTTTGAGCTGGTACAGGTCATGGGTTTGGAAGCTCTAAACCCAAGAGAGGCTTGGCGAATTCATGCAATACATCTTGTTGATGGCATACATTGCTGCCTCTGTGCATTAATAATGATAGGAGTTAACACTGAAGGTGTTGGATGGGGTGGCAAACAATCAGGCTGCTTTAACCTAAATGGTGTCAAACTTCTTGTGAGTTGTTAGGGCTGAACCCATCTGAACAAGTGGGGAATATTTTACCAGACTTGTGCCTTCTAAATGTTGAACAGGAAGTTAGTTATTGCAGCACAATTCCTAACGTTTTACCTGTTCTTGTAGACAATAGTTTGCATATTGCTGGCCCAGTCTGATAAGCAGAATGTTTTTAGTCAGGGACTCAACAATGGAAAGGGTGTTGAATGTCAATGGGATACATTTGGATTCTCACTTGTAGGTGATGATCATTGTCTGGCACTTGTGATGCAAACATTACTTGTGACACAAATGGTATTTAGCAATAATCAGCGCAAGCCTAGATGCTGTCCAAGTATTGCTGCTTATGGACATGGGCTATTTACTTATCTGAGTTGTGAATGGTGCTGAACATTGTACAATCATCAGTGAATATCCCCACTTTTGACATTATGATGGAAGGAAGGTCATTGATAAAGCAGCTATAGATAGTTGGGACTAGGATACCAGTTTAAGTAACTCCTGCAGTGTCGTCTTGGGATTGAGATAATCAGCCTCTAACATACATAACTATCTTCTGTTTTGCCAATTATGACTCCAATCAGTGGAGAGTCTTCTCCTGATTCCCACTGAGGCCAGTTTTCTTAGCGCTCCTTGATGTCATCCTCAGCCAACTATTGCCTTGATATCAAGGTCAGTCACTCTCAATTCATGTCTAGAATTTAGCCCTTTTGTTCATGTTTTCGGCCAAAACTGCAATGAGATCAGGTGATGAGTGGTCCAGATGGATCAAAACTGAGCATTGGTGAAAATATTATTACTGAATAAGTGCTGCTTGATAGCACTATTTATAACTCTTTCCATTATTTAGCCAAGAATCATGAGCAGACTGAATGGGATATAATGCATTAGTTGGATTTATCTTGCTTTTTCGTGTGCAGGGAATATTTGGGCAATTTTCCTCATTGCGGTTTAAATACTAGTATTGTCACTGAACTGGAACAGCTTTGCTAAGGCAAACCAGGGTTATAATCTTTGCAGTATTTGTTGGCTTTATTAATTTCTTAATATTACGTGAAGTAGTTAAAATATCTTTACAATAGTTGTCATTCAATCACAGCACAGACAATGCTGTTAAACCAAATAAATAAATTGGCAGTTTTCTAGGCATTACATAATTAATAGAATATGGGATCCTTCCAAAGAAAAGAAAACACAAAGAACTTACATTGTTCAAATGTCAGAGAAGATGGAAGTTAGGAAATGGAGTAAGGAAGGAGTAGGTTAGAAAATGAAAATTTAGAATGCTAAATGCAGAGAGAAGCACATTTCAGGTGACGCTGAAGACTTTCTCAGTTTAATCCCAAGCAAATTTAATTCATACTGAGTAGGTTTAATTAGGATAAATAATTTAACATAAAAAGTCTTAATTGCACGATAAGTGAAATGAATACTCAGTACGGGTTCTGATGCATTTTTTGGGTGGAGGGCATTAGGAGGGGAGCAGAGAAACTTTACGATATAAGCTTATGTTTTCCCACTATCTAGAAGTGTTTCCATCCCCTTGCATTGTTCCAATATAGATCTCACCCTGACTAACCAATACATGCATGATTAAAAGGTAATTAAGGTTTATTATCAAGGTCATTAGACATTTTGAAAGGTTGTGAAATTTCATCAGCAGTATATGAAATCTTGTCTTTTTTTGATTCATTCATGGGATATGGGTGTCATTGGCTATTGTCATCATTTAATGCCCATTCCTAATCACTATTGAGAAGGTGGTGGTAAACTACATTCATGAACAACTGCAGTCCACATTTTGTAGGCAAACCCACAAGACAGTCTGGGAAGAAGTTCCAGGATTTTAATATGGAAACTTCTATATTTCAATATTTCAAAGTTTAGGTAGTGAGTGGCACGGAGGGAAATGTGCAGATGGTGATGCTCTATGGTAGTGGTCATTGTTTTAGAAGTTATTAAGCAAATTGGTGAATTTCAGCAGTGCATCTCCTAGGTAGTACACTCTGCTGCTATTGAATGTCAGTGGTGGAGAGAATGGATGATCATGGCTGTTTTGAGCTGGATGGTGTCAAACTGCATATGCATTCTATCACACTCCTGATTTGTGCCTTGCAGATAATGGACAGGTTCTGGAGATAAGTTATTCATTGCAGGATTCCTAGCCTCTGACCTGCAAACATTATATGACTGGTCCAATTCAAGATGTTGATAGTGATGGATTCAGTGGTGCTACTGCCATTGAATGTCACAGGGCAATAGTTAGATTCAATCTTATTGGAGATGATCATTGCCTGACACCCTATAGCATGAATGTATTCAAAGAGACTTCTGACCACGAGAAAGAGCAAGTGTCATTGATGAAGCTGCTGGAGATGGTTGGGTCTAGGACAGTAAGTTGAGGAGCTGCTAGGGGCTTTTGTGGTGCAGCTGTAGTGTACCTACCTCTTGACCAGAAACCTTGAGTTCAAGTCTCACTTGCTCCAGGTGTGTGTAATAGCATCTCTGAACAGGCTGAATAGAAAATATCTAACCTGATAGAACTACTGCTGGCATGACTGATCTCCAACAACCACAACTACCTTCCTTTGTGCCAGGTATGTTTCCAATCAGCAGAGAGTGTTACTCCTGATTTGCATTGACTCGAGATTTGCTTCGACCCCTTGATTCTACACTCGGTCAAATGAAGACTTGAAGTCAGGAGCAGTCATTCTCCCCTTACATCCGGAATTCAGCTTTGTCCATGTTTGAACTAAGGTTGTTATGAGGTCAGGAGCTGAGTGGCCCTTGTAGAACCCAAACTTTCTGCACGTCATTGAATCATGAGTACCAAAGAATTCACATCCCTGGTCACTTTTAAAGAGCAACATGGACAAACATAGAGCAAAGGCTTCGAACTGTTTGCTTTTCACCTGTTTATGGAGCGATTGGATGGTGCTGGGCATGTCAACTAGCTGCTGCTGAGCTACCGTGGTTCGTTCTCCATACATTTGAGCTAGTCTGCTGGGCGCCTTCCAATTCAACTGCTCTAAATGGTCCTTCCAGGCTGTCATACTTGCACTTCACCGGGCATCCCAACCTGTGGACTGTTTCAGAGATAGCCTTTTAACTGAGGACCCCCGGGAAAATCGCACCCAACGTCTCGCTTGGTCATGACCTGAAATCAGCCGGACAGCGGCGAGAACGGGAAAATTCAGCTCATTGATCAATTTCGAGAATCCCCACCACATGGTATATAGTTGCAGGTACTGTTTCTGTAATGCTCACTGTAATGTATAACCTGCACTGAACTGTCAAGGTGTATATATGACCAAAAGACAGTTGAATTGTAACATTCCAGCGAGTGCCAACTACATTTCATTACAGCATGAAGACAATCAGCAATTTCGACGGGGGATGGGGAATCTGACAAGTGGCAAAAGGAAATGCGAACAGAAGGAACAAATATCAATTCTTCAATAGCTTTTTTTTGCTAAAGGACATAATTTTGACAGCAGCTTACACACACAGTGAGCGTTCAGGGGAGGAGGATCGAGGCTAACACAACTAAAAACAGCTCTGAAGAGTCACTGGACCCGAAACTTCAACTCTGCTTTTTCTCCACCGCTGCTGCTCGACCTGCTGAGTCTTCTCAGCAATTTCTATTTTTTGTTTAAGAACAGTTCTCCCGTCCGCGGACCATAACAAATCAGAACCGCCTTTACCCAGTGAAACGGTTGGTTCCGGACGAATAAGACAATAAGAGGACCAAGTCCTGATCATTGCTGTGCACTGACTGCAGAGGTGCATGAGCTGCATCAGTCGCCATTTCGCAACCAGCCGCTTCATTTGCTGCGGCTGTCACCATGGTAACCCTCCAGGGCGGCTGGAAGGCCCCCCCAATCCAAGACAGAGGTGTCCTTGAATATGCCTGAGCGAGAAATCACAGGCACAGAATACGCATGCGCAGTGAACGTTGGCGTCTTGTTGCTGAGCGACTGCAATCCGAGCTGGTCGATGTGTAAATAGAAATATTGTCGGTGCTCACTGCGCATTTGGGTTGTATCGAGTTTCCGACGTTCCGCTTTCATGAGATCAGAGTGGTTACAACACCAGACATGTTAACCTACAAAACCAGCGTACAACTGAAAAGTTGACCCAGCTGGTTGCGTCCCAAGGTGACGGAATACCTGCAATTCCTTTAGATTTCATGATGGCAGGTATTGTTCCCGAATCACATTTCAAAACGCAATCTGTTTTTAAACTGAAATGATATCTCTCACTGATGTATGACATACAAAGAGATGGAGGCACATTAGGAGGACCAAAGTGCTGGGATACAACTTGTATTATAAAAACAAAATGGTCTCAAGTTCAATCTTTGGGGTGTTTGAAGTAATGAGTGAGCTCTGAAGCAATATACCAGAACTTGAAATCACATTTTTGAGAATATGACGAATTATTACCTGCTTTTGGATGGTTTGAATCAATCCTGTCAGATATTATTACACACCTCTGAGACTTGAATATAGGCTTGCTGGTTTGAGGAAGAGACACTACTACCGCACCACAAGAGACCCCAACATATGTTCATTTTATTTAATATCTGAAAGTGTTATTACACCAAAGCACTACTTTTATTTTCAGGCACCACCAATAAAACACTTGTACAGACAATTGGATATTTAGATGTAAGCCCACTACAGGCAATGCAATCCATCAAAAATGAGGAAGGGATTAGCATACATTCTCAATTTGTTATTAACTAATTTTTCCAAATCAATCTCTTTAGTGATGTTATTACACACATCTGGAGCAGGTGGGACATGAACCCTGGCTTCCTTAGACAGGGAGGAAACTTTACCACTGCACCACAAGAGGACCCTGGCATATGCTTTCAGTATAGAGGGCTGAATCGGTGACACCTGCTCTTAAATCCTGAGTTCCTATATTTAAAGCATATGAACTGCATGGGAAAATGTGGAGAATTATGAGGTCATCCTCTTTGAATCTGAGAAAGACAATATGTTCATATTGTGGTGAGAGATTAAGAGCTGTGACAGAGCAAAGGGATTAAGTGTCCATATGCACATTACTGACAGCTACTGCACAGATACAAAAATAGCTGCCATAGGCTGTGCTGTAACATTCTATTTGAAGGAGGTGAGCTATTCAGTCCCACAACCCAATTTTTCCAAATCACCCTGCAAATGAAACCTCCTTAAATACATGTATTTGAAAGCAGTTATGTAATCTGATTCCACACTCTTGTCAAGTGTATATTTTGGATCTTAAGAACTTTCTGCGTGAAAAGATTTCTCTTCATTGTTCCTCTGTATTTCTAGGAAAAATGCTGGAGATCAGAGTCAAGGGTGTAGTGCTGGAAAAGCACAGCATGTCAAGCAGCATCCAAGGAGCAGGAGAATTGACGTTTCAGGCATAAGCCCTTCATCAGGAATAAGGCTTATGGGCCAACGGGCAGAGAGATAAATGGGAAGTGGGGGTGGAGCTGGGGTGAAGGTAGCTGAGAATGCAATAGGTAGATGAAGGTGGGGGAGAAGCTGATAGGTTGGAAAGAAGGGTGGAGCGGATAGATGAGAAAAGCGATGGACAGGTCAAGAGGGCGGTGCCAAGTTGGAGGCTTGGCACTGGGAAAAGGGGGGGGAAGGGGAATTAGGAAATTGGTGAAATCCACATTAATCCTGTGTGTTTGCAGGATTGCAACTCGGAAGACGAGGCGTTCTTCCTCCAGGCATCGAGTGGTTAGGGTTTGGCGATGGAGGAGGCCCAGGACCTGCATGTCCTTGGTGGAGTGGGAGGGGGAGTTGAAGTGTTCAGCCAGGGGGCAGTGGGTTGGTTGGTGTGGATGTCCCAGAGATGTTCGGTGAAATGATCTGCAAGTTGGCGTCCTGTCTCCCCAATGTAGAGAAGACCACATCGGGTGCAAAAGAGACAGTAGATGATATGGAGGTACAGATAAATTTCTGTCGGATGTGGAAGGATCCTTTGGGGCCTAGGTTGGAGGTGAGGTGGGAGGTGGGGGCGCAGGTTTTGCACTTCCTGTGGTGGCAAGGGAATGTGCTGGGCGTTGAGTGAGGGCTGGCGGGGGTGGCGTGGATCTGACAAGGGAGTCGCGGAGAGAATGGTCTCTGAAACATTGATAGGGTGGGGAGGGAGGGAAATATATCCCTCGTGATGGGGTCTGTTTATAGGTGGCAGAAGTGGCAGAGGATGATGCGATGTGCCATAGTGTTAAGGGTTTAGATGGAGAGGAATTTGTTAAGTGTGTACAAGAAAATTTTCTGATTCAGTATGTAGATGTACCTACTAGAGAAGGTGCAAAGCTTGATCTACTCTTGGGAAATAAGGCAGGGCAGGTGACTGAGGTGTCAGTGGGGGGGCACTTTGGGGCTAGCCACCATAATTCTATCAGATTTAAAATAGTGATGGAAAAGGATATACCAGATCTAAAAGTTGAAGTTCTAAATTGGAGAAAGGCCAAATTTGACGGTATTAGGCAAGAACTTTCAAAAGCTGATTGGGGGCAAATGTTCGCAGGTAAAGAAATGGCTGGAAAATGCGAAGCCTTCAGAAATGAGATAATGAGAATTCAGGGAAAGTATATTCCTGTTACGGTGAAAGGAAAGGCTGGTAGGTATAGGGAATGCTGGATAACTAAAGAAATTGAGGGTTTGGTTAAGAAAAAGAAGGAAGCATGTGTAAGGTACAGGCAGGATAGATCGAGTGAATCCTGAGGCAAAAGTGAAGACTGCAGATGCTGGAAACCAGAGTTTAGATGAGAGTGATGCTGGAAAAGCACAGCAGGTCAAGTAGCATCTGAGGAGCAGGAAAATCGACGTTTCAGGCAAAAGCCCTTCATCAGGAATCAGTGAATCCTTAGAAGAGTTTAAGGCATTAGGAGTATACTTAAGAGGGAAATCAGGAGGGCAAAAAGGGGACATGAAATAGCTTTGGCAAATAGAGTTAAGGAGAATCCAAAGGGATTTCACAAATATATTAAGGACAAAAGAGTAACTAGGGAGAGAATAGCGTTCTTCAAAAATCAGCAAGGCGGCCTTTGTGTGGAGCTGCAGAAAATGGGGGAGATACTAAACGAGTATTTTGCATCAGTATTTACTGTGGAAAAGGATATGGAAGATATAGAAAGGAGCGAAATAGATGGTGACACCTTGCAAAATGTCCAGATTACAGAGGAGGAAGTGCTGGATGTCTTGAAACGCATAACAGTGAATAAATCCCCAGGACCTGATCAGGTGTATCCTAGAACTCTGTGGGAAGCTAGAGAAGTGATTGCTGGGCCTCTTGCTGAGATATTTGTATCATCGATAGTCACAGGTGAGGTGCCGGAAGACTGGACATTTGCAAACGTGGTGCCACTGTATAAGAAGGGTGGTAAAGACAAGTCAGGGAATATAGACCGGTGAACCTGACCTCAGTGGTGGGCAAGTTGTTGGAGGGAATCCTGAGGGACAGGATATACATGTATTTGGAAAGGCAAGGACTGATTAGGGATAGTCAACATGACTTTGTGCATGGGAAATCATGTCTCACAAACTTGATTGAGTTCTTTGAAGAAGTACCAAAGAGGATTGGTGAGGGCAGAGCGGTAGATGTGATCTGTATGGAGGTCAGTAAGGTATTCAACAAGGTTCCCATGGGAAACTGGTTAGCAAGGTTAGAAGATCTCACAGAAAAAGGGAGAATTAGCCATTTGGATACAGAATTGGCTCAAAGGTAGAAGACAGAGGGTGGTGGCAGAGGGTTGTTTTTCAGACTGGAGGCCTGTAACCAGTGGAGTGCCACAAGGATCGCTGCTGGGTCCTCTACTTTTTATAATTTACATAAATGATTTGGATGTGAGCATAAGAGGTAGTTAGTAAGATGACACCAAATTTGGAGGTGTAGTGGACAGCGAAAAAGGTTACCTCAGATTACAACAGGATTTTGACCAGATGAACCAATGGGCTGAGAAGTGGCAGATGGAGTTCAATTCAGATAAATGCGAGGTGCTGCATTTTGGGAAAGCAAATCTTAGCAGGACTTATACACTTAATGGTAAGGTCCTAGGCAGTGTTGCTGAACAAAGAGACCTTGGAGTGCAAGTTCATAGCTCATGGAAAGTGGAGTCGCAGGTAGATAGGATAGTGAAGAAGGCGTTTGGTATGCTTTCTTTTATTGGTCAGAGTATTGAGTACAGGAGTTGGGAGGTTATGTTGCAGCCACTGCCACTGATTAGGCCACTGTTGGAATATTGCATGCAATTCTGGTCTCCTTCCTATCGGAAAGATGTTGTGAAACCTGAAAGGGTTCAGAAAATATTTACAAGGATGTTGCCAGGTTTGGAGGATTTGAGCTATGGGAAAAGGCTGAACAGGCTGGGGCTGTTTTCCCTGGAGCATCAGAGGCTGATGGGTGACCTTATAGAGGTTTACAAAATTATGAGGGGCATGGATAGGATAAACAGACAAAGTCTTTTTCCTGGGGTCAGGGAGTCCAGAACTAGACGGTATAGGTTAGGATGAGAGGGGAAAGATATAAAAGGGACCTAAGGGGAAACTTTTTCACGCAGAGAGTTGTACGTGTATGGAATGAGCTGCCAGAGGATGTGGTGGAGGCTGGTACAATTGCATCATTTTGGAGGCATTTGGATAGGTATATGAATAGGAAGGGTTTGGAGGGATATGGGCCGGGTGCTAGCAGGTGGGACTAGATTGGGTTGGGATATCTGGTCAGCGTGGACAAGTTGGACCGAAGGGTCTGTTTCCATGCTGTACATCTCTATGACTCTGTGTATGGAGGTTGGGGGGGGTGGAAGGTGAGGACCAAGGGGGTTCTGTCCTTGTTGCTTTGGGAAGGTGAGATTCAAGGGCAAAGGACAGAGGAGATGCGCTGGAGAGCATTGTTGACCATGTGGGAGGAGAAATTGTGCTCTTTGAAGAAGGAGGCCACCTGGGATTTTCTGTAGTGGAACTGGTCATCCTGGGAACAATTGCAGTGAAGATGAAGGAGCTGGGAATAATGGATGGCATTTTTATAGGAGACAGGGTGGGAGGAGATGTAGTTTAGTTTGCTGTGGGAGTCCGTGAGTTTGTAGTAGATGTCTGTACTTAGTCAGTCGCTGGAGATGGAGAGTTCCGGAAGGGATGGGACATATTGGTCCAGATGAATTTGAGGTCAGGGCGAAAGGTGTTAATGAAGTTGATGAACTGTTCCATCTAAACGTGGGAGCACGAGATAGCACCGATACAGTCCTCGATATAGCGGAAGAAAAGGTGGGTGATGGTTCCGGTGTTGCTGCGAAAGATGGACTGTTCCACATACCTGACTAAGAGGTAGGCATAGCTGGGGCCAATATGGGTGCCCATGGCTACCCCTTTGGTTTGGAGAAAGGAGGAGGATTGGAAGGAGAAGTTGTTAAGGGTGAGGACCAGTTCTGCCAGGTGGATGAGGAGGTCAGTGGAAGGGTACTGGTTGGGATTGCATGAGAGAAAGAAAGGGAGGGCTTGGAGGCTTTTGTCTTGGCGGACAGATGTGTACAGGGACTGGATGTCCATGGTGAAGATAAGGCGTAGAGTGCCAGGGAAATGAAAATCTTGGAGGAGGTGAAGGGAATGTAGGTGGGGAGTTGCTGGACTAAGGGGGAAAGGATGGTGTCGAGGTTTGCAGGGATGGGACAATGGGACAGGAGCAGGCTGAGACATTGGGTCAACTGGGGAAGTCAAGTTTGCGAATCTTTGGTAGGATAGAATCGGGCAGTGCGTTGCACCCGATGTGGTCTCCTCTATATCGGGGAGACAGGACACCAACTTGCAGATCATTTCAGAGAACATCTCTGGGACACTCACACCAACCAACCCCACCACCCTGTGGCTGAGCACTTAACTGCCCCTCCCACTCCACCAAGGACATGCAGGTCATAGGCCTCTTCCATCACCAAACCCTTACCACCCAACGCCTGGAGGAAGAACGTTTCATCTTCTGTGTTGGGATCCTATAACCACACGGGATTAATGTGATTTCACCAGTTTCTTCATTTCTCCTCCCCCCACCTTATCCCAGTCCCAAGCCTCCAACTCGGCACCGCCCTCTTGACCTGTCCATCGTCTTTCCCATCTGTCTGCTCCACCCTCCTCTCCAATCAATCACCTTCTCCCCCACTTTCATCAGCTTAGTGCTTTTCCAGCAGCACATTCTCGACTCCTCTGTATCTCTGAAGAGAAAATGAGGTCTGCAGATGCTGGAGATCAGAGATGGAAATGTGTTGCTGGAGAAGCACAGCAGGTCAGGCAGCATCTAGGGAACAGGAGAATCGACGTTTCGGGCATTAGCCTGAAGAAGGGCTAATGCCCGAAACGTCGATACTCCTGTTCTCTAGATACTGCCTGACCTGCTGCGCTTCTCCAGCAACACATTTCCATCCTCTGTATCTCTGTCAATTCTTATAGATCAATGAAATATGGTTAACAATCCACTTGCTGAGGAAACAATTTCTCTTTACTGTAAATGCCTAAGCAAATTCTTCAAAATATGGAGTAAGTCTGTTAGAGCTATCCTTAACTTTCACTGACGGAAGATCAATTCCAGTTTGTCTAATCTCTTGACCTGACAGAAATCTCTCATTCCTTGATGCCATCTGGTAGAACTCCTCTGTACTCTTTTCAGAGTCTTGATATCCCTATTAATATCTAGTGCCAAATTATATAAAATGGCAGGATTTTTGACCTCAGATATTTTTTTGAGTTGGAATAGTTGCCAGCAGGGCCAGCAGTTTCCACAAAGTGAGTATTCAACTGGCCTTATAAACATCATTTAAAGGAGGTTGACAGAATTTTCAATGGTCTCCAGTTTCGCACATCAGACTATGAAGCAGTCATCCATCAGCAGCTTCAGGCTGGCCTAGTGTTGTGCTTGCTGAGGTGTTTGAGCAACCACAAGCCACAATGTAGGTGGAATTGCCAGGTTCATTCCCACTGATTGCTGAATTTATTTAATAATTATAAATACAAAATGTCAAAGCAAGTGTGCTCCTTGTTGAAATTCCCTCTCTGTTACTTACCTGCCAATAGTGACTGCTGCTCCTCAAATTGGAAGGGCTCAGATTGGCCCTTTAGCTTCGAAACCACCTATATACTTCCCCTCTCCCAAACTGAAATCTGAAACAGGAATTGCTCAAGAAACTCAGTAGGTCTGGCAGCCTTTGTGGAAAGAAAGAGCTGAAAATGTGTTGCTGGAAAAGCGCTACTGCGCTTTTCCAGCAACATATTTTCAGCTCTGATTTCCAGCATCTGCAGTCCTCACTTTCTCCTTTGTGGAAAGAAAGCAGAGTTAACGTTTTGAGTCATAGAGTCATAGAGATAGACAACATGGAAACAGACCCTTCGGTCCAACCTGTCCACGCCGACCAGATGTCCCAACCCAATCTAGTCCCACCTGCCAGCACCCGGCCCATATCCCTCCAAACCATTCCTATTCATATACCTATCCAAATGCCTCTTAAATGTTGCAATTGTACCAGCCTCCACCACATCCTCTGGCAGCTCTTCCATACACGTACCACCCTCTGCATGAAAAAGTTGCCCCTTAGGTCTCTTTTATATCTTTCCCCTCTCACCCTAAACCTATGCCCTCTAGTTCTGGTCTCCCCGACCCCAGGGAAAAGACTTTGCCTATTTATCCTATCTATGCCCCTCATAATTTTGTAAACCTCAATAAGGTCACCCCTCAGCCTCCAAAGCTCCTGGGAAAACAACCCCAGCCTGTTCAGCCTCTCCCTGCAGCTCAAATCCTCCAACCCTGACCCTTGTAAATCTTTTATGAATCCTTTCAAGTTTCATAACATTTTTTCGATAGGAAGGAGACCAGAATTGCACGCAATATTCCAACAATGGCCTAATCAATGTCCTGTACAGCTGCAACATGACCTCCCAACTCCTGTACTCAATACTCTGACCAATAAAGAAAAGCATACCAAACGCCTCTTCACTATCCTATCTACCTGCGACTCCACTTTCCATGAGCTATGAACTTGCACTCCAAGGTCTTTTTTTTCAGCAACACTCCCTCAGACCTTACCATTAAGTGTATAAGTCCTGCTAAGATTTGCTTTCTCAAAATGCAGCACCTTGCAATTATCTGAATTGAACTCCATCTGCCACTTCTCAGCCCATTGGCCCATCTGGTCCAGATCCAGTTGTAATCTGAGGTAACCCTCTTTGCTGTCCACTACACCTCCAATTTTGGTGTCATCTGCAAACTTACTAACTGTACCTCTTATGCTCGCATCCAAATCATTTATGTAAATGACAAAAAATAGAGGGCCCAGCACCGATCCTTTTGGCACTTCAATCTGAAAAACAACCCTCCACCACTACCCTCTGTCTTCTACCTTTGAACCAGTTCTGTATCCAAATGGCTGGTTCTCCCTTTATTCCATGAGATCTAACCTTGCTAAGCAGTCTCCCATGGGGAACCTTGTCGAACGCCTTACTGAAGTCCATATAGATCACATCTACTGCTCTGCCCTCATCAATCTTTTTTGTTACTTCTTCAAAGAACTCAATCATGTTTGTGAGATATGATTTCCCACGCACAAAGCCATGTTGACTATCCCTAATCAGTCCTTGCCTTTCCAAATACATGTACAAGAGGCAAGAGGCCCAGCAAACACTTCTCTAACTTCCCACAGAGTTCTAGGGTACACCTGATCAGGTCCTGGGGATTTATCCACCTTTAACCATTTCAAGACATCTAGCACTTCCTCCTCTGTAATCTGGACATTTTGCAAGATGTCACCATCTATTTCCCTACAGTCTATATCTTTCCCACAGTACATACTGATGCAAAATATTCATTTAGTATCTCCCCGATTTTCTGTGGCTCCACACAAAGGCCGCCTTGCTGATCTTTGAGGGGCCCTATTCTCTCCCTAGTAATCCTTTTGTCCTTAATATATTTGTAAAAACCTTTTGGATTCTCTTTAACCCTATTTGCCAAAGCTATCTCATGTCCCCTTTTTGCCTTCCTGATTTCCCTCTTAAGTATACTCCTACTTCCTTTATACTCTTCTAAGGATTCACTCGATCTATCCTGTCTATACCTGACATATGCTTCCTTCTTTTTCTTAACCAAACCCTCAATTTCTTTAGTCATCCAGCATTCCCTATACCTACCAGCCTTCCCTTTCAACCTGACAGGAATATACTTTCTCTGGATTCTTGTTATCTCATTTCTGAAGGCTTCCCATTTTCCAGCCGTCCCTTTACCTGCGAACATCTGCCTCCAATCAGCTTTTGAAAGTTCTTGCCTAATACCATCAAAATTAGCCTTTCTCCAATTTAGAACTTCAACTCTTAGGTCTGGTATATCCTTTTCAATCACGATTTAAAAACAAATAGAATTATGGTCGCTGGCCCCAAAGTGCTCCCTCACTGACGCCTCAGTCACCTACCCTGCCTTATTTCCCAAGAGTAGGTCAAGTTTTGCACCTTCTCTAGTAGGTACATCTGCATACTGAATCAGAAAATTGTCTTGTACGCACTTCAGAAATTCCTCTCCATCTAAACCTTTAACACTATGGCAGTCCCAGTCGATGTCTGGAAAGTTAAAATCCCCTCCCATAACTACCCTATTATTCTTACAGATTGCTGAGATCTCCTTACAAGTTTGTTTCTCAATTTCCCTCTGACTATTAGGGGGTCTATAATACAATCCCAATGAGGTGATCATCCCTTTCTTATTTCTCCAGCGACCCTACTTCAGCAAAATTGTAGTTTATCCCTTTTCCCATTGTGGAACAGCAGAAATATGAAAAGTAGATCTTGCATTTCAATATTGCCTTTCATGATTATTAGACATCCAAAATCATTTTAAAGGAAATGAGGTACTTTGTAAGTATAATCAATAATGTCATGGACGAAATGCAGGAGCTACTTTGCATGCAGCAGGTTCTGACAGACAGCAATGTGATGATGACCAGATAATCTGTTTCTGTGTTGTTGACTGAGGCATAAATATTGTGCAGAACACTGAGGATAACTCCTCTGATGTTCTGCAAGGTAGTCCCAAAGAACCTCTTGCATTCAGCTGAGAGGAGAGGACAAGAGATGCAGAGAATCAGTTTAGGGATAAATGGGTCATTTTCAGATTGGCAAAGAATAACTTGGAATGTCACGAGGATTAGTCGTGTGCCCTCAAGTACTTACAATCTATATCAATTACTTGGATAACGAGACCAACTATATGGTAGCTAAATTTGTTGATAACAGAGGACAGGTACAAAAAGAAAGTTGTCAAGAATACATGAACAGTTTACAAAGGAATTTAGAAAGATGAAGTAAGTATGTCAAACAATTGGCAAATGGAGTATCATGTAGGATAATGTAAATTTGTTCACTGGGAGAAAGAAAGTAAAAGCAATATATTGAGACAGACGTCAGTATTTTTTGGGGCAGAGAGATCTATGATGCCCCCCTGTGTCACAATTGAAAATATAGGTTGGAACATTTGCAGTCTTCCTGTTCTCTGGCACCTGTCTGACCTTAAAGTAGCATTTAAGTATTGTGATGAGAGCTTCTGCTATTACAATGATAGATTCCCTCTGCATCCTAAACTGCATACCAGCTAGATTGAATAGTGTTTTGCCTTTGTATTAAGGAGGTTGGAATTTAAAAATTAAAAAAAAACGAAGCTTCTCTAATCAGCCCATGCAATTGGGATTGTATTATAGAGCCCCCTAAGAGTCAGAGGGAAATTGAGAAACAAACTTGTAAGGAGATCTCAGCTATATTCCCTTCAATATGGAACTTTGAAGAATAATATAATAGTAGTATGTAAAATAGTTAAGAGAATTGATAGTCAGGTGTACAGTAGTTCTGTCGTAGAACTGCTAACTCAGGGGCTTGGCGTAATAATCCAGAGAATGTGAGTTTAAATCCCACTATAGGAATTTGAAAAACAAAATTCTGTTTGAAGAAAACAGTGTTTAAGAAAAGCTGGCGATGGAACTGTTGAATTGTTATTAAAAGCTCAACAGGTTCACTGACTTTCTTTAAGGCTAGAAGTCTGTTATCCTTAACCAATTTGATTTATGTGTGAGTCCAGTTCTTCATCAAGAGGATGAATTCTTACCTGCCCTCTGCAGTTGATATTGTACCAAAGTGCTACTCAGTTGTTAAGAAGTAGGCTAACTAGCAATGCACAATAACTGCAAGTCTTGCCAGTAATGCTCACATCCCAAGTATGAATATTTTAAAAATACAGAGACATTTTTCTTCTGATGAAGAATTTTGGAACAAAAATCTAAAAGTTAGAACTAAACTGAAAAGAAGTGAAATCAAAAAGCATGTTTTCACACAAAGGTTAGTGAAAATCTAAAACTTATACCTCAAAAATATCTATAGAAATTAGATTTTTAATTTGTTAAGTATGAAGAGATATTGAGCAAAGACAGATAACTGGAGTTCATCTTCGAATTAGCTGTGATTTAATTAAATGGTGCAACAGGCTCAAGGAGCTGCATTCAGTTTTACTCTGCTCTATCAATAGAAACAAGACAGAGCATTATAATTTTTCAGATTAGCAGGAATCCTAGAAGTCCAAGAATAAAAGATTTCTATTTTCCAATAATAGCAGTATCCATTTCATAGGAGATGAGTCCACCTATTCATCTCATTAGCCAGGTGAATGATCACCTCCCAGTTGTAAAAACATTTTCATTTTAAGCTAGTATAGACTAGCATTATTTTGTACCTAAAGGCAAATACCTGAACTTGTGCACAAGCAGACTATCCTCATCATTGCTGGCATACATTGATTCTTTGTCTCAATGCATTAAATTTAAAATCTTCCTTGTTTCAGAGTTCTCCATACATTCATCCCACTCTAACCTCACAACCATTTCCAGTCATATATCCTTCCAGAATCATGGAAGCAGTCTAAGGATACAGGCTACATCATTTAGGTTTGAGATGAGACCACATTTCTTCACCCAGAGAATGAATTCTGTGTCACAGAAAGCAGTTCAGGCCAAAACAGAAAGAGTTAGATATTGTTCTTACGGCTAAAGGGATCAAAGGATATGTGTAGAAAGCAGAAATTGGGTAATTAGCCGAGATCATATTGAATGGTGGAGTAAGCTCAGGCCTACTCCTGCTCCGACTTTCTATGTTCACTTAGACCTATGACTTCAGTCTTCTGCAAATGACCCTTTCCTTGTTCTGCCATTGATGGAAATACCTTCAGGAGACGCAATAGCCTACTGGTATTATTGCTCGACAATTAATTCAGAAACTCGGTAATGCTCTGGGACCCAGATTCAAATTTTGCCATGTATGATCATGGAATTTGAATATATTAAAGAATCTGGAATTAAGGGTCTAATGATGACCATGAAGCCATCGTCAACTGTCAGAAAAATCAATCTTGTTCACTAATATCTTTTTAGGAAGGAAATCTGTCATTCTTACTTGATCTGGCCTGCATGTGGCTCCAGACTCTCAGCAATGTGGTTGATTCTTAATTGCCAGATGGGCAATTAGGGATGGGCAATAAATGCTGGCCTAGCCAGAGATGCCCACATTCGTGAATGAATGAAAAAAAAAAGAGTCCTTGACTTTCCTCATTAAGAAATCCTCCTTAAAGGTATTTGCCTCTCCATTATTCTCTCCATTTTGAATGGCTTCTCTCATCACTTTCAATTACCCAGCTTTGAATCCCTCCTAATCTCATGTTCCATAGTTCAGGGTCTGTTATCTCATTGATTTCTATTTTAAAATGTCTTGGGATGTTTTGTATTTAAATGGGTCTGTGTTAATGCAAACTATTATTGTTTATTCGACTCCTTCTTCTTGATGTTTGGTAATGGGAAACCATAATATGGATTATAGCTAACCTCTGACCTTGCTGAGTTAAAGACATTAAACATTTTAGTAAATAATTGAACTTAATTTAATTCCATTAAACCAACACAAAAATTATGCTGTGCTGACAATGGCCAAACAGAGGAGTATACATATTCAAAGCTTTGTCCAGACAAAACCTTTAGACTGTAAATATTCTCAAGTAAGTACCAGCTACCTAAACAGCTAGTCATGGTTTATTGTCTAAGACAGCTTCAGACTGTCTAAAGTATAAAAGATCTGACATCTGTTTACTGACATCAACGTTTATTAACACAGTAGAAAAACTCTGGACATGGATCAACTTAAGCTATTTCCTGTGACTTTTTTTCACTAGCAAGCAATGAAATAAAATAGTATAATTGCATATACCTAAACATAAACATGCAAAACAGTGATAGCATATAAAAAAATGTATTTACTGAGAAAATGAACTTCATGTTTCAGTGCTGTAATCACCAAGCTGCCTGACCTGCTGCGCTTTTCCAGCAACACATTTTCAGCTCTGATCTCCAGCATCTGCAGTCCTCACTTTCTCCTGTAATCACCAACAACCATGAAACGGCTGCAGCCCAAGTATTTTAAGTGAATTTGATGTTTTTCAAGAGTGTTGTTTAAAAAGGTACAGAATTTGAAAGAACATGATGCAATATAATAATGTAATTTCTTTACAGAATAAAATGGGACTTTTTAAAGAAATGACAAATAGGCTTATTTTCAGTAAGAAAAAGAAGAAACCATTACTGGATCTGGTATTATGTAATAGAGTGGATACAACAGAGCTTGGACAAATGTGAATTAATTATTATGTGGAAGTGCTGGTGTTGGATTGGGGTGGACAAGGTTAAAAATCACACAACACTAGATTATAGTCCCAACAAGTTTATTTGGAAGTACTAGTTTACGGAATGCTACTCCTTCATTGTCTAAGATGATATGTCATCTTGTTTTATAAAACCTTAAGTTATCTCGTGAATGTGACTTAAAAGAAGTTCTGGGATTTACATATTAATGAACCAAAACCTGCAACCCATTCTAAAAGATGAAAGACTTAACAGCAATCTAGGTTTGTTCAATATATCATTTCAGTTGCATGACAATGTGATCTTTTGCTATAAATTCTGTGTCTTGTCATTCCTGCTCCACAGCTACCTGATGAAGGAGCAGCACTCCAAAAGCTAGTACTGTACTTCCAACTAAACCTGTTGGACTATAACCTGGTATTGTGTGATTTTTAACTGAATTAATTATTGGAAGCCAGCAGTTATTTCTTAAAGGCAAATCGTGTTTTACTAATTTGATTAGCTTCTTTGATGAATGGAGAGGATTCACAAGGGCAATGTGGTTGATGTGGTATACATAGAAGTACTAAAGGCAGTTAATAAAATGCCATTTGGACAGGAGGAAGATATATTGTGAAATTTTCCAGTAATCAGTACCAAGATCTTGATATACATTAATGACCTAGGCCTCACTATAACATTTGCAAATTTGCAGATGTCACAAAACTTGCAAGCATTATGAACTGTGGTGGGAAAATCTATTCCACAGTTGAACTGAGCTTTCGAAATTGGCAC
Organism: Chiloscyllium plagiosum; assembly: GCF_004010195.1. Classification (NCBI taxonomy): domain Eukaryota; kingdom Metazoa; phylum Chordata; class Chondrichthyes; order Orectolobiformes; family Hemiscylliidae; genus Chiloscyllium; species Chiloscyllium plagiosum. The sequence continues at coordinate 79,847,019 of NC_057714.1, forward strand.
TACCTAGCCTTTTGTCCTTCACTCACCACAACATTTCTGCACCTGTTGGTTTACTTGCCTGCACCCTCACTCTCATATTTGTTAAACTAATCCTCAACAAGCTGTTAGTCTGTCTTTCCTAGGCCAATTCCTTGTCCCCTACCCCACCATCACCACCACCACCACCACTACACCCCTCATCTCCACCCCCTTAAGTCTATGGAACGCAGGCTTAAAATGATATGATGTACAATTGATTTAGCCATCAACAACCAAGTAGAAACACTGAAATATAGAAAATAGGAGCAGAACAGACCATTCAGCCCATTGAACTTGTTCCACCATTCAATACATGCATAGCTAATCCTTTATCTCAATGCCATAAGCTTTCCACCACCAATGCACAGTGACAGAAGTGTGTATTCTTTATAAAATGCACTGCAGCAATTTGTCAAGGCTCCTTCAACAGCCCCTTCCAAACTGCAACCTCTACCACAAAAGGAAATGGACAGCAGATGCATGGGAACACCAGTTGAAGTTTTCACCACTGAAGTTCTCAGCCAGGCTATATATCTTTGACTTGGAACAATTGCTATTCCTTCACTGTTGCTGGGTGAAAACACAGGAACATTTCCTAACAGCACAATGGGAATACATACCTACACCACATAAATTGCAGTAGTTCGAGAAAGTAGGTCTGCATTACTTTTTTCTATTTTTAGGATTGGGAAATAAATTCTGGTCTTGACAGTGGAGTTCAAATCCCAAGGTGTTCTTATTATCATTCTACCAAGGGGAGCAGATTTTCCCTACCTCTTCTGTCTAGTCTCTTCTTGATTTTGAATTTCAGTATTAGATTTCCTCTTAACCTTCTCCTTTAAGGATAACAGTCTCAGCTTTTCCCACAAGCCTGGAACCATTCTCAAAACCATATCCACAAACTCCCTAAAACCTTCATGTCAATCCATGTGTGGATTTGTTGTTTTGTTTAGATGGTCTTGGGCTTCTTGTGCACTGTTGGAGCTGAATGAGCTCAATCCTGATGAAGGGATCTTGCCCGAAACATCGATTCTCCTGCACCTCGGATGCTCCCTGACCTGCTGTGCTTTTCCAGCACCCCACTCTCGACTCTGATCTCCAGCATCTGCAGTCCTCATCTTCTCTACATAAATATATTTGTTCCTTTCAAGGGAGCTAGTGGTGATGTACTAATATCACTGGATGAACAATCCAGAACCCCAGCCTAATGTTTTGGGAACGTGAGTTCAGATCCAACTATAGCAGATGGTGAAATTTGAAATCAATAGAATTATGGCATTAAAAAGCTAGTCTAACAAATTTCTAATCATTATCTATTGTCCTTAAAAGCCCATCTGGTTCAATTATGTCATTTAGAGAAGGAAATCTGCCATCCTCAACTAGTCTGGCTTACATTTGACTCCAGACCAAAGCCTTAATTGCCGTGGACAATTAGGAATGAGTAATAAATGTTAGACTTGCCAACAATGCCCACATCCCATGAACAAATAAATAATCAATAACTTCTGGGTTGACATTCAAAATTACAGAAGACAAAAATAAATATAACTTTTACCCCTTTTTACTTGCTTAAAGCTTGTTACACCTTTAAGAAAAGGTCATGCACTTGAAATGTCTATTATTTCCCTCACCAAATGTCTATTATTTCCCTCATCTGTTGAATATTTCCAGTTGAATACTTTCTCTTTTATTATATATGTAATACTGTCCTGGTACTCAAAGCATTTCAGGATGAAGTCCAAATAGGATGAAAACCTATTTCTGCTGAATATGATAGGTACAGAAATTGCGTAAAATTCAGCAAATTGTTTTTTTGTAGACCCTTAAATGCTTGCAGCACAGAGGAAGGCCATTCAGCCCATTATATCTGTGCTCGTCAACAAGTATCTAAGTACACAAATCCAATTTTCCAACTCTTGGCCCATAGCTCATGAAGCAACAACAATGCAAGTGAATATCTAAATACTTCTTAAATGCTGCAAGTCTTAATGACTCAATCACACTTTCTGGCAATGAGGTCCAAACTCCCACCATATTCTGGGTGAAAATAAATTCTCCTCAACTGTCCTCCTGGCCTTCTACCTCATACCTTAAATCCCCCTAGCTATTGACCACTTAATGATTGGAAAAAGTGCTTTCCTTTTACTCTATCTATGCCCCTTATAATCTTATACACCTCTATCAGGTCCTGAGCCTTTGCTGCTCTAAAGAAACAAAAAACAGCCTGTCCAATCATTTCTTAGAGCTCAGAACCAACAGCCCTCGGAGCACCTTGGTAAATTTTCTCTGCATCCTCTTTAGTGCATCATGATATGATGAGCAGAACTGCACACAGTACTCCAGTTGTGGCCAAACCTGCATCTTACATAGTTTTAGTTTCAGTATAACCACCCTGTTCTTGTAGTTTCTGTTTAAGCTAATAAAGGCAAATATCCAATATGCTTTCTTGATCTTTTTATCTAACTGTACGGCTATCTTCAGGGATCATTAGGTATACACACCAAGGTCTCTCTGATCTTCAGTATTTTCTAGGGTCCTATCATTCAAAGCCTAAAACCTTGCCTTGTTAGTACTCCCCAAGTGCATTGCCTCACACTGTTCAGGACAGTTCTGCCCTGTTAATATTCTCCTGCATTTAACAGCTATTCTCTTTATTATTCACTACCATTTTTAATTTCATCTGCAAACATCTTGATCATATTCCCTAGTCCCTACATTTAAGTCTAAGTCATTAATGTACACCAAATAGCAAGGGTCCCAGCACCAAGCCCTGTGGAACCCCAATGGAAACAGACCTCCAGTTATAAAAGCATCCTTCCTTTTAAAGAGGAAAAGTTAAAATAATTAACCTTAAAATAGGGTTTGTTCACTGAATTAAATTATTCAATATTTTACTACTAAACCATCTGATTACACTATAAATATATACATATTTCATTTTATTGTTCGAGAAGTTAACATTTTAGTTAAACACTAATTGTTCTGAAATCCATAATTAATATTTTAAACTATGATGTTCATCAAATTAAATATTGTATTATTATGCATTGTACATTTTATTTTCCATTAGGATCTTAGGTATCTCTAGGTACTGAGTTGTTTGTAATGGAAGTTGGACTGCTATGTCTGATAAGATTTTCTCTGTTGTTTTTCTTGAAGTATGGGCCAGGAACTGGTGGAAGGCAAGGGAATAATGTATGCTATCCGAGTTTGACCTTAATATTCAAATAGGATGATGAGTCTCTATTATGTCACTGCCAATAAAAGGTCTTTAGTCAGGCTTAGATAGTCTGGTCAAATTTGGCAGGATTACAAAACATTAATACATGCAAGATTTCCACTGTGAAAGGTGATGCACAATGATTACTTACAATCAGGTTATTTGTGATGCCTTTTAAATATTTGAAGTTTCAAAACTTATTCACTTGTCAAAAGCTGGCATTTCAAGCATTACATTGCTGAAAGGCATAATTGATTGAAAACATGTCTGCCTGCCTGTTGAGAAAGGACTTTTTTGATCTCACGTGCAGGAAACTATCACTCCAGTTATAATAATTGCTGTGTTTTGCCTTATACAGTATTTAGATCATTCAGTTTAACCATAGTTCCAGCTGATTATGGCAAGGCAGAACTTTGTGACTGGATGGGTGTGCAGTGTGCTCACAGAAGAAGCTGATCAAACTTCTCAATTTATAGGATTCTGATAAGTAAAAAAAATTCTATTTTGATAGCAGTGAATGATTTAAATTGTCAGAACCAGGTTTAAATCACCAAAATGTGCCATTTCATATGCTGGTTTCAATAGTTTGTATGTATATTTCTTTTTAATCATCAAGTTGAGCCTTTATAATGATCTTTAACAAAATGTTTTTCTGTTTATCAGATAAATTGCAGCTCAGTGTTTCCAGGTTTTTTTAGTGCAGGTGATGATAGGATGAATTGCAACTCTGGTGCATGTTACTCTCAGTTACATCATATATTATAGAGAAAACTTCTGGAATGAAATATTACTATTATGAAATAAGTATTCACATACTAATTTCTACAATTTTTAAAAATGGCAAAAATGTGAGAAGACAAGCTTTGGAAAGGGAATGTCTTGGTTCTAATTTTACATTATCTCCACAGTTTCTTTGTATCTTGAATAAAAAAAAAACTGGGAACCCTCCAACCGCAGGGGATGAACTTGGACTTCACCAGTTTCTTCATCCCCCCTCCCCCCACCTTGTCTCAGCCGGATCCCTCCAGCCCGGCACCGCCTTCCTGACCTGCAGTCTTCTTCTTGTCCAGCATCTGCAGACCTCACTTTCTCCCCTAAAAAAAAAACAGGCAAAATAAGTAATATTTTATTTGGTAGCTATAAAATCTCAATCCATTTCTTAGTCATTATTGTGCCACAACACAAAATTCCAAATAGTTGGGCAAACATCAACAGCAAGTTACAATACTTTTTAATAAGGGCATAAGATATAGGAGCCAAATTAATCCATTTGGCACATCAAGTCTGCTCCACCATTTGATCATGCTCGATACATTTCTCAACCCAATTCTCCTGCCAGCTCTCTGTAAACTTTGATGCTTTTCTTAAACAGTAACATATAGACAATAGACAATAGGTGCATGAGTGGGCCATTCAGCCCTTCGAGCCTGCACCGCCATTCAATATAATCATGGCTGATCATTCCTAATCAGTATCCTCTTCCTGCCTTATCTCCATAACCCTTGATTCTACTACCTTTGAGAGCTCTATCCAACTCTTTCTTAAATGAATCCAGAGACTGGGCCTCCACTGCCCTCTGGGGCAGAGCATTCCACACAGCCACCACTCTCTGGGTGAAGACATTTCTCCTCATCTCTGTCCTAAATGGTCTACCCCGTATTTTTAAGCTGTGTCCTCTGGTTCGGCACTCACCCATCAGCGGAAACATGTTTCCTGCTGTCCAATCCTTTCATAATCTTATATGTCTCAATCAGATCCCCTCTCAGTCTTCTAAACTCAAGGGTATACAAGCCCAGTCGCTTCAGTCTTTCAGAGTAAGGTAATCCCTCCATTCCAGGAATTGACCTCGTGAACCTACGCTGCACTCCCTCAATAGCCAGAATGTCTTTCATCACATTTGGAGACCAGAACTGCACACAGTACTCCAGGTGTGGTCTCACCAGGGCCCTGTACAGCTGCAGAAGCACCTCTTTGCTTCTATACTCAATTCCTCTTGTTATGAAGGCCAGCATGCTATTAGCCTTCTTCACTACCTGCTGTACCTGCATGCTTACCTTCATTGACTGGTGTACAAGAACACCCAGATCCCTCTGTACTGCCCCTTTACATAAATCGATTCCATTGAGGTAGTAGTCTGCCTTCCTGTTCTTGCTACCAAAGTGGATAACCATACATTTATCCACATTAAACTGCATCTGCCATGCATCTGACAACTCACCTAACTAGTCCGGGTCACCCTGTAATCTCCTAACATCCTCACCACATTTCACCCTGCCACCCAGCTTTATATCATCAGCAAATTTGCTAATGTTATTACTAATACCATCTTCTATATCATTAACATACATTGTAAAAATCTGCGGACCCAGCACGGATCCCTGTGTTACCCCACTGGTCACTGCTTGCCATTCCGAAATGGAGCCGTTTATCACTACCCTTTGTTTCCTATCAGCCAACCAATTTTCAATCCAATCTAGTACTTTGCCCCCAATACCATGCACCCTAATTTTACTCACTAACCTCCTGTGTGGGACTTTATCAAAAGCTTTCTGAAAGTCCAGATACACTACATCTACTGGATCTCCGTCGTCCATCTTTAGAGTTACATTCTCAAAAAATTCAAGAAGATTAGTCAAGCATGATTTCCCCTTCATAAATCCATGCTGACTCTGTCCTATCCTGTTACTACTATCCAGAAGTGCAGTAATTTCATCCTTTATAATAGACTCCAGCATCTTTCCCACCACTGAGGTCAGACTAACTGGTCTATAATTACCTGCTTTCTCTCGCCCACCTATCTTAAAAAGTGGTATAACATTAGCCACCCTCCAATCCGCAGGAACCGACCCCGAATCTATTGAACTCTGGAAAATAATCACCAAATAATCATCCACGATTTCCCGAGCCACCTCCTTCAGTACCCTGGCATGTAGACCATCAGGCCCCGGAGACTTATCAACCTTCAGACATAACAGTCTCT
>NC_057714.1:79854591-79858984 GCF_004010195.1 Chiloscyllium plagiosum
TACGATAGCATGTGTAGCCTTGAATATTCATTTCCCAGGCCCTGTCCACTTGAAGCCACGTCTCAGTTATCCCCACAATATTGTATCTGCCAATTTCCAAAAGAGCCTCAAGCTCATCCATCTTATGTCTAATGCTTCGTGCATTCATGTATAGTATTTTTAATTTGTTACTGCTCTCACCCTTCCCATCAACCTCTATTTCAGTCAACCTTACAGCATGATCCCTTTCCGAGTTTTCTGCCTCATTGATACAGTTGTCTTTCTTGACTTCCCTTGTTCTAACTTTCCCTTCAATTTCCTTTTTAAACATCCAGTTTGTCCCCTCCCCCCCGCAACGGTGTTGCAGTAGAAAACCTGCCTGCCAGAATGCTGGTCCCTAACCTATTAAGGTGCAAACTTAAATCCTTGTTTCCTGCACTAGTTTCCCAACCACACGTTCAAGTCGAATTTATGCTTACCACAAAATATACCCCAGTGATCCAAGAACTTAAATCCTTGTTTCCTGCACTAGTTTCCCAACCACACGTTCAAGTCCAATATCTCCCTGTTTCTGGCCACACCAGCCCGAGGAACTGGAAGCAAACCGGAGATAACCACCTTGGACGTCCTGCTTTTCAGCCTTCTTCCTATATAGCTCTGTCTTGAATAAACTTAATGACGTGACCCCCACAGGCTTCTGTGGCATTGAGTTTCACAAAATCACCACCATTCTGGCTGAAAATATTCTTTCCCATTTCAGTTCTAAAGAGTTGTTTCTTCACTCTCATGCTGTACACTCTGGTCCTAGTCTGTCCTATGAGTGGAAATATCTTCTCCACGGTCCCTCTATCCAGACCTCTCAGTATTTTGTAATGTTTCAATGAGATCCCCCCTTATCCTTCAAAACTCCATGGAGACCCAGAATCTTTAACTGCTGTTCATCCCTTCATCGTCAGATCATTCTTGTAAATCTCCTTTGGTCCCCCTCCAAGGCCAGCACAACTTTCCTTAGATCAGAAGCCCAAAACTACTCACAAAACTCTAAATGTGGTCTGACCAGAGCCTTATACAGCCTCAGCAGTATATCCCTTCTCTTGTATTCTAGCCCTTTCAAAATGAATGCAAAATTGCACTTGCCTCCCTAACTGCCATCTGCATGTTAACCATAAGTGAATCCTGAACTAGAATTCCTATGACCCCTTATGCTTCAGATTTCTGACGCCTTTCCCTGTTTAGAATATAGTTTATGCCTCTATTCTTCCTCCCAAAATGCATAACCTCATACTTTCCCATATTGTATTCCATCTGCCAGTTTTTGCCCACTCTCCTAGCCTGTCCAAGTCCTTCTGCAGCCTTCTCGCTTCCTCAATGCTGTCTTTCCTTCCACTTTCATTGAGTCATCTACAAACTTAGCAACAATTCCCTCAGTTCCATCGTCCAGATCATAAATGAATAACATGAATGGTTATTGTCCCAACATGGACTGCTGCAGAAGTCCACTAGTCACTAGCTGCCATCCTGATAAAGACCCATTTATCCCCACTCTCTCTCTCCTGTCAGATAGTCAATCCTTTAGCTAGTTCTTGCATCGAACATCATGGACTCTTGTCTTATTTAGCAGCCTGTTATGTGGCAGTTGTCAAAGTCCTTCTGGAAATTCAAATAGATTAAGTCCACTGGTTCTCTGCTGTCTAACTGACTTCTTGCCTCCTCAAACAATTATAATGGATTTAACAAAGCCATAGTAACTTGGCCCTTTTTTACCATGCAATTTCAAGTAATCCGCAATCTCATCCTTAATAATAGACTCTAAAATCTTATCAATGACCAAGGTGGGGCTAATCGGCCTATAGTTTCCTATATACTGTGACCCTCTCTTCTTAAACAGATGTGTTATATTAGCCATGTTCTCGTCCTTTTGGACTCTCCCCGACTCGATTGATTTCTGAAATATCACAGCCAATGCTTCTACAATTTCCTCAGCAATCTCCTTTGGAAAGCTGTGCTGTAGTCCATCTGGTTCAGATTATTTCTCCACCTTTCAGCTTCCTTGGCACCTTCTCCTTAGTGATGGCTATTGCACTCACCTCTTTCCCCTGACTCTGTTCAAGTTCTGGTATGCTACTGGTGTCTTCCACTATGAAGTTTGATACAAAGTGCTTTTCAGTTCCTCGATCATTTCTTTGTTCCTATTACTCTTTCTCCAGCCTAATTTTCCAGCAATCCAATGTCCGATCTTGCCCCTCTTCTATCTTTTGATATCTAAAAATAGTCTTTCAATATTCTTATATTACTAGCTAGACTACCCTCATATTTCATCCACCTCCCCCCCCCCCTCCCCACCACCACCACCTCCACATTGCCTTTTTAAATTATCCTTTGCTGTTTTTTATAGGCTTCCCAATCCTCTGGCTTCCAATTAATCTTAACTGCATTGTATCCTCTTTCTTTTGCTTTAATGCTGGCCCTAACTTCTCTTATCACCCATGGTTGTCTCATACTCCCCTCAATATGTTTCTTATTCATTGGAATGAATTTCTGCCTCCTGAACTACCCCTAGAAACCACTTCCATTGCTGCTTCAATGTCTTCTTCGCTAGGCTCCCTTTCCAATCAACTCTGGCCAGCTTATTCCTCACATCTTTGTCATTACCATTACTCAATTGAAATACAGGGTGAATTCTGTCATGTAACTGTACCTTAAGCTCCCTAATCAAGTCTGCCTCATTACATATCAGCAATTCCAGAATTATGTGTTCTCCAGTGGGCTCAACTACAAGCTACTCCAAAAAACCATCTCAGAGACATTTCACAAATTCCTTTTATTGAGATCCACTATCAACCTGGTTTTACTAGTTCACTAGGATATTGAAGTCCCCATGACTAATGTAATAATGCCTTTCTTGCATGCTTTTTCTATATCCTGATTTACTTTCTGCCCCACATCCTGACTACTGCAAAGAGACCTGTACACAACTCATCAGGGTCCTTTTTTCTCTGTTTGGTTCCTCAACTCTACCCACACAGAGCTGTTTGCATTAAATTGGGCAATGCAAATGAGGCACAACAGCAAGATGGAAAAATATCAAAAGATAAAAGCTGAGATTGATCCCTCTGTAACAACATAGTGCAAAACCAGGAATTTGGATCTATTTGAAGCTCTCAGCATTTCTGATTCTATCATCAAAACCTTATGAAAAGAATAACGGTTGCATAATATTGAATATTGACAATTACTTATACCACAATTATCTTGAGAAGAAATTTTGCAGAATACCTTTTTAAACTACAAATGTGCAATGATATAGTTGAGGTTGTGCTTGATATTTTGAATTATATTATTATAATGGCAAAATTTTCTACATATTGAAAGCAAGTTAATAATTGAAATTGTTTCTGTTCAAATATATTTTCACAGGTGAAGTGAGCAAAAGATAAACTAGTCATGGATTATTTAGTAAATCTGCATCAAAGGTCATGTCTTGAGATAGGAACTTGCAGTATTAATCTTCTAATTGCTGCATTACTTAGTTGATTCAGTTATAATTTCTACTTCATCTGTTCGTTAATCCAACATATAATTGTGTACTTATATGTCAAAAGAGTTTATAATGTGTGGTAAGCTAGTAAGGAAAGGAAACAATACGATTGGTTTCCTTGTCGTTTAATGAGATAGTGAGGTGAGAAAATCTTTAGCCATTTTGCAGATCATCCTGCTACTTATCACAATACTATGTTCATTTCAGTTTGCAATTTAGCTGATAATTTGACATGGATTTTCACAGAAGAGTATTAAAAATATAGAAAACAGATAAAATAGAAAAATGTGTACAGGGACCAGAATATCACCATACATTTATTAAGACAAAAATGTCTCTGGAGAGAGTAATTTTGATTGTAATGTGGGACCTTTCCTATGGTCTTCCCAATACTTACCTTTATTGGTCAGTGCATTGAGTATTGAGAGGTCATGTCGTGGCTGTACAGGACAATGATTAGGCACTTTTGGAATACTGTGTTCGATTCTGGTCTCCCTGCTATAAGAAGAATGTTATGAAACTTGAAAGGGTTCAGAAAAGAATTACAAGGATATTACCAGGCTGGAAGGATTTGAGGTACAGGGAGAGGCTGAATAGGCTAGGACTATAGGGCTATTTTCCTTGGAGCGTCGGAGGCTGAGAGATGATTTTAGAAAATCATGAAGGGATTGGGTAGGGTATACAGAGTTAAAAATCACACAACACCAGGTTATATCCTTGAGTACTTCCAGGTGTCCATCACGTTCCTCCTCATCTGAACACACAGACGCGCACACAGACATTCACACACACCCTTACAGACACACACACTCCCACACTCACACATGCACCCCCTCACAAACTTAAGACACTCTGCACTCACTACACACACACACA
>NC_057714.1:79859191-79871555 GCF_004010195.1 Chiloscyllium plagiosum
ACAATCAATTTTTCAATGTATAATTTCAGTTACATCACACTGTATATTTTTGCTATAAATTCTGTGTTAGGATTGAGCCCTCCATTATCACCTGATGAAGGAGCATCGCTCCGAAAGGTAGTGTGCTTCCAATTAAACCTGTCGGACTACAACCTGGTGTTGTGTGATTTTTAACTTTGTACACCCCAGTCCAACACCGGCATCTCCAAATCTTGGATAGGGTAAATAGCAAGGTCTTTTCCCCGAGGTAGGGGAGTCCAAAACCAGAGGGCATCATGTAATTTAAAAGGAGTTCTCGAATTTACATAATAAAGAACCTAAACCAGCAGATCCCATCCTAAATTGCGAAACGTAATCTAAGTTTGTTTAATATATCATTAACTCTGTGACACGGTAACCTTTTTGCTATAAATTCTGTATCTTCTGGTCCTGCCCCACAACCGCCTGATGAAGAGGCAACGCCTGGAAAGCGTGTGCTTCAAATAAACCTGTTGGACTATAACCTGGTGTTGTGTGATTTTTAACTTTGTCCACACCAGTCCAACACCGGTACCTCCAAATCATGTCTGAAGTTAGCATTAGAGAGTTGTTCTGGTAATGTCCCTAACACCGAACTATGAGGCCGGAGTTTAAGTCCCACATGCTCCCGAGGGGTACAATGACATCTCTGAATAGGTTGCTTAGAAAATATTTAGAAAATAGCTTCAGACCAGCAACTTGTGAGCTGAAGATATATTTCAGAACCTTTTCTAAAATCGGTTCCCGATCGTTTGCAAAACAAGCCTAATTTTAAACATCGCAGGAAGCTGCCAGAGAGAAAAATGTTTCACAGACTTAAGTGACAACAATTTCCTGTCAAAACACGTATTCAAACAAACTGACTTGACTGAATAACAATTATAACTCCGATTTTTGTAATTCTGAAGTGTAATATTATCTGGATTCATATTTAGACAAATATGAGGAAATTATTTCCTCTGCTGCTCTGCTGCTGCAGTAGCCTGATCCCGGGAAGAACGGCGCTGCTGGCAAATAGAAGAACCCAGCGGCATTTCCGTCAATTTTTTTATAAACAAGGGCTTGTGCCAACATTGGTACATCTTTCGACAAACTAGCTGAACAGAAATTAAAATCAAACACTGGGTAGCTACTGTATATCCAAGCCCAATATTTGAATACAATAGAATCTGCTTTTTAGAGGAGACTGAAATTCATAACGGAGAAGTTTTTTGTCAGGTGCCTTCGAAGCCGGCATTTTACTTTCCTCATTGTCATTCTCTCACTAGCGTCCAGTACAACCATGATCGATGTGATTCGAAACAACACTTCAGATCATTCAATGAAATATTTCGTATTTGTTTAGGAAAAGGAACAACAGCCCATTTGGGGGTTGGGGCCAGAGATCTGCTAAGAACGTGACATATTGTGTGGGAAAAATGATTGTTGCCTCTTCTTGAACTGCAAGGCTGCTTTACGATCCAGTAATCTTCTCCCATTGACAATTGCTCTCGATCTATATGTTTGGCATTCCTTCATTCATTAACATCGCGATATTGGAAAAGTAAAAGTAGGAGCTGACATTCGGAAGCGAGGGCCAAAGTCATATCCCGTGACTAAATCAGAAAGGCTGGATTCTTAAAAGGATGTAAGCGCCACATTCAAACGTAGACTGTGAGCATCAGTATACCTGTATTTTTCTTCTTAACACAGGGAAGCACCAGGGTTAGGCATAGTATTAATAACAAGTATGGTCAATGAATATAATGAAATCCACGTCATATGAAGTTTTTTTTGTATGTGAGACGATGCTTGGAGGGCAGTTTGCTGCGGCATCAGCTCCTTGCCCCCTCAAGCAGACTTCCTTTCAGCAGGGATGGTATACTGGATATGATTTGCTGGGGTCTCAATTTAGTCAGAGATCCCAATGGATCCAGTCGTCAAATTGTTACTTTCTTCAAGCAAACATGTGATTCAGAAAAGACATCGAAATTGGTATTAGGCACAATGTGGGGGTATTCATTGTCATTTAACAAAAACATTACAGTTAATACAATAATAAGAAATGGTTCGGAAATAGGCCATTCAAACAATCGAGCCTCTCCCCAATTCGTGGCTGATCTGATTGTGGCTTTAACTTCACTTTGCTACCTGTCCACTATAACCCTTGGACCAGTGTTGATTAAAAAAAAGTATGTCTAACTCATTCTTCAGTATATTCAATGACCCAGCCTCCACTGCTGGCTAGGGAAGAGGATCCCAAACACTAAGGGTTCTCTAAACATGGATCATAGAATCCCTACAGTGTGGAAGCAGGCCATTCAGCTCATCAAGTCCACACTGACCCTCCAAAGAGCATCCCAGCCAGACCCAATCTCTACCCTTTAGCCTTGTATATCCCATAGCTAACCCACCTAGCCTGCACCCCTGGACACTTTAACATGGCCAATCCATTTAATTGTGTATTTTTGGACTGTAAGAGGAAACTGGAGCACCCAGATGAAATCCATGCTGACACCCACGCAAACTCCATACAGTCACCTGAGGGTGGAATTGAACCTGGGTCCCTGGCACTGTGAGGTAGCAGTGCTGACCACTGAACAACTATGCCCAAGATATTCTACCTCATCTTCATTTTAAATTGTACCCCACTAGTTCTAGGTTCCCCTGGGGAGGAAACATCCAGCTGCCAAGCCCACTCAGAAGTTCGCCTTATGTTTCAATAAGATCACCCCTCATCCAATCAATATAGACTCGTAACCTTTTCTCATAAGTCACCCTTCATCTCAGGAATCAGCTTGGTGAACCATATCTGAACTGTTTCCAATGGAAGTATATCCCTTCCTAAGTAAGGAGACCAAAAATGTATAAAATACTTGGCATGTGATGTTGCCAATGCCCCATGTACGTTTGTAGCGAGAAGCATCTATGCTTACAGTCCATTGCCTTTGCAAAAAAGCCAACATTCCATTTGCCTTCCTAAATACTTGCTGTACCTGTATGCTAACTTCTTGTGGTTCAGGATACACAGATTAAAGTGTACTGCAGCATTCTGTGTTCTCTCTCCATTTAAAAACATTCTGCTGTACTATTCTTCCTGCAAAAGTGGACAACCTCATGTTTTCTCATATTATACTCCAAATGGCAATAAGTTTGCCCACCGAATTACCTATCTAAATCCTTTTGCACGTCTTTTTATTCTCCTTAAAACTTGCTTTCCTACCAATCTTTGTACCATTAACACATTTGGCTACAATAAACTCTGCCCCTTCATCAAAGTCACTAATAGAGATAATAAATAAATCAAAATGTAGCATTGATTCCTGCAACACTTCACTAGTTACAGTTTGCAAAACTGAAAATGAGCCATTTATTCTTAGTCTCTGTTTCATATAGGTTACCCAATTCTCTGTTGTTATTAAATCAGTCCCAACAGCATGGGCATCTATCTTGTGCAGTAACTATTTTGTATCACACCCTATTAAATGTCTTTTGGAAATTCAAGCACATAACATGTTCTAATTTTGTTAAATTCACCTTGCTTATTGAAAGAATTGAAATGAATTTGTTAAACACAATTTCCTTTTCAGAAAACCAAGTTGACTTGACCTGATTATATTGCATTACAATTCTTCAATGTCCTGCTAAGACTTAATAGTATATTCCAGCAGTTTTCTGGAAATGACAGATGATAGATTCATTCACCTAAAAGTAATTAAACTCAGTCCAACTGTGTCAATGTACAGGCACCTAACTAAGGCTAACCTCAACATCACAGACAAGACATGCAATCACATTTCATTCCCACCTCATGCTCTCAAACTATTAACCCTTTCCTGGGTACTGCAGTTCTTACACACTAACAGGGATGCCTGTGAATAGATATACATACTTACAAAGTTATTCTGCACTCAATCTCTTTATCTCAATGCAGGATATGTAGCCATACCTTTGTCGTGGGTAGAGGGCCAAGATCAGCAGAGTGCCAAACACCAGGATCTTCATCTGATTCAAGGAATAGCCGATGTAGTTGGCTGAGGAAGACCAGAACTGTACCTATAGTGATTGGGAGAAATAAATGTGCCAGGACCCAGTCAGCAACATTGCGCTCTGCTCTTCTTGGATGTGCATAAAGGTAAGCACTGGTCTGCTTAAGCTAATCAGCTTCTACACAAAGTATTTTTTCTCTTCAATTCTGCAGGCACAACCAGCACAGTATTAGGCCCAGCCAAGAGGCCACAGCTTGAACCCCTTTGCACCAGCACATCTCTGTGGAGGAAACCTTTGAATCCCATGGACTCACAGATAAAGCATACACTTGCCCTCTCCATTAGCATGGAGAAAGTCACCTCACTGGCCAAAGTAGCCTGAGTAGATTCTAGGATACAATCTGATGAGCACATCACTGTCATGTGTTTGCAACTGGTGAGGTAAGAAACACCTGAGGTCACTGAAACTGAGAACTTCTGGAGAGCTGACACCTGCTGAGCTCCAGAAGAAATGCCCCTCTACTTGACCGTAACTGCCATGCTCAATCTGCAAAGGCGAGCAGGGGAACATTGGCAAGTATGCCAGAGACACTCAGAGGATTAGTGTGAAAAATAGAAGATTCCATCCACATGTTCACTACTGTGGAGGCTGCAGCATACAAGCACTTGGCTACCTCTTGGAAAGTATGGCAGCCACCGTGAAATTGAGATCCAACAGAATGCTCATTTCCTGCCCAGACCTGCGCTCAGTTACTCTAGGCAGGTGCTCAGTAGCAATGGCAAGGTGATAGGGAGACAAGAAACTTTGACCTCACTCCAGGTGCTCCTTCTTCTCAAGCTAGCAGGGAGGAGAAAATATAGGCAAGAACACCATAGATTCCTCTAAGGACATTCCACATGTTCCCTCCCCCATCACCTCCCCTTGACCAGTGACCCTATTGTCTCCAGCAGCTGAAGCCAAGGAGATGTACCTGCACCTGTGCAGGATACATTCAATAGGCTGTTAGGTACATCTCAAAGTCTTCAAAGTCAACAGAGTGTACCTGTCAGCAGGCTTCCTATGGAGCTGTGAAAGATGCATCTGCACCTAGATGTAGTGGGAGAAAGAGGAGAAAAAACTGTTTGAGGGCACATCATTGGCATAGTGGTTCAATCATTGTTTATAATCAGCACCTTTGAAAATATATATTTACATGCACTCTGTTAATATCTGTTCTAATCCAATTTTACCAGTAAGAGATAAAAAGATTCTCTTAAATTAAAAATGTGAAGCATCTTCCCCGAGAAAGAGGATGTGTTGCATTTCAATTGTGGTAGTGCTATTTCTTTAACAAAGTTATGTTGTCCTTGGGTTTTTTTCAGAGAGGTCTTAAAAGACACAGACTTTGAAAAGTCTAAGTTTGAAGGGTTTTGGGGCCAGATTGATTATAGTGAACAGATACTGCCTTAGGAAAAAGGCTTTTGAGTTAAAAAAAACTTGTACAATAAAAGGGGAGTGGCCAGTTCTCCCAGCTCAGCTTTTCTCTGGTTTGATTTGTCTTTTGACAGTTTGGCTATTCATTGAAAGGAGTCAGGCAGTTGTGAAGCTGCTGGACCCAAGAGAAGCAACTGGGTCCATGCTGACCCCCTCCCTCTCTGACCTCTCTCCTTTAAGAACGTGTGTGTTTGATTTTACCTTTTGTGCTAAGGGATGTTTATGAGGATTGTTGCAAGTATTTGGAACAGCATTACTAAGTTGGGATGATCTGTTGGGATTTTGGATAGTTAAGTTATTCGGTATTTTGTTCTGTTTTGTTTCTGTTTCATTCAGTAATCTTGTTAATAAATACTGTTTTGTTTAAAACTAAGTGGTTTGACCAGCTGCATCTCTCCTTGGAATATCCATTGTACACCTGTTTAAAACCACTAGCAAAGTTGGGGTCTGGGCTATTTTCTTGAAATGTTTTGAGGGGATCTGGCCTGGTCAATAACACAATCACCACACCTTGGTATCATCAGCAAAATGGGTGACTCAAGATTGCCTTATTCATTAGGGAATCACACATCTTCACTTTGGGGATTTGAGTCAGGGTACTACAGATTACTCTTGGTTGCACTCAGGGTGACAGTAACATCTAGAGGAGAAACCAGGACCAGGTATGACCACACATACACCTTATCGGAGTGGTGCCAGTGTCTGTCATATAGCTATATGCTCCAGGAGAGGAAGATTTGCCCCAAGTATGATGTTCTCAAAGCTACACTAAAACATATAAGGCTGTGAGATGAGCAAAGGCCAAATAATATGTACTGCAGCCAAATGTAGGGAACAGATCCAAAATTTGTGGCCGAAAGTAATTAAAGTGTTGTTAGTGATGATGCTGAGACATGACAAGGGTACAGAGAATTGCATTGTGCAGATTGAAGGGATAGAGAAGGTATAAGGCACATAGGGAGCAGCAACAGGATGTGGCATGACACCGTAGTATTCACAAAGGAGTAAAATTAATATGACACAAAAATCTTTAGTGCAAGGAACATTTTAGTGCAACAGTCAAGAGATGCATGATCAAAGAAGTGCTCAATATATCACAGTTATTTTAGAGCTACCATTAATCCAGGGCATAGTTGCATATTCTCTTTTGCTGTCACAGAGGTGAAGAGATCAGCACTATAGGTGAAAAGAATGTCAACATTTTATGTTGTAGTTAAATGAAAAAAAACTTTAAGGAATATGTCTTACATCATGCAGTGGGCTGACAGCCAACTGTGCAAATGAAATTCTCACATGAACAGAAAGCTTCTAGCCACCTCAGCCACACTGGTAGTGGGCTACTACAAGACTTTCTCTGGCTTGGTCACCTTTGATATGAAGGAGCCGGTGTTGAACTGGGGTAGACAAAGTTAAAAATCACACAACACCAGGTTATAGTCCAACAGGTTTATTTGGAAGCACTAGCTTTTGAAGCGCTACTCCTTCATCAGATACCTGTGGAACAGGGTCATAAGACATAGAATTTATAGCAAAAGATTACAGTGTAATGCAACTGAAATGATATATTGAATAAACCTGGATTGCTGTTAAGTCTTTCATCTTTTAGAATGGGTTGCAGGTTTCAGTTCATTAATATGTAAATTCTAGAACTTCTTTGAAGTCACATTCTCAAGATAACTTAAGGTTTTATAATAAAATATGACATCTCAGCTCAGACAGTGCATTAAAGGTGTGAGGTTAGCATCTGTCTGTATCACAATCTTGAGTCAGACTCGTTCCATTCCCAAAATAGGAATTTATAACATATTACATGGATTGACTGTCTGCAGGTTGTGCACTTTTTGAGCAAAATAGAATTTATCTGCAAATATAATTCTGCAAATGCAAATTCACTCCATAGACTTATGTGTGTGTGTGCATGCATGAGAGTGCGGGAGAGTGAGTGTGTGCATGTGACTGTGTGCGTGTGAGGATGAATGCATGTGAGAGAGTGTGTGTTTGTGTGTGCGCATGCTTGGTAAAGTGTGTGTGTGTGCGCGTGTGATGGAGTATAAGAGTGAGAGAGCGCGCGTGTGTGTGTATGGGGAGTGTATATGTGTGTGTATGAGAGAGAGAGAGCACGCGTGTGTAGTAGAGAGGGTCTGCGTGAGTGTGTATGGGAGAGTGTATAGTGTGGTAGGGGCACCTGTAGTGTGACATGAACTCAAGGTCCCAGTTGAGGACCGAATTTGATTACCAGCCTCTGCTCGGCCACTCTGCGTTGTTGCGTATCACGAAGTTCGCCTTCAAGGATGGTCACCTGAAGATCTGAGGCTAAATGTCCCTGACCACTGAAGTATTCCTCGACAGTGGTCACCTTTGCCATCTTTTTAATGGTAATCCTGGCCCATCCCAGGATTCTGACCCTCATCTTTCTCCTTTGATGTTTCTATTCACTCCCACTTCACCTCATCAATGACACAATCTCCCATTGGCAAGTTCAGTAGTGGAGGGCGCAGCACATCACTATAATGCAGGACAACCCCTTTGAAGTTTAGAACATAGAATATTACATCACAGTACAAGCACTTTGGCTCTCGATGTTGTGCCAAGCTGTGAACCCAATCTGAAGCCCATCTAACCCACACTATGCCATTCTCATCCATATGCCTATCCAATGACCATTTAAATGCCCTTAAAGTTGGCAACTCAAGAGTGTGTGGTGCTGGAAAAGCACAGCAGGTTATGCAGCATCCGAGGAGCAGGAGAATCGACATTTTGGGCAGGGGCCCTTCATCAGGAATGAAATCACTTTTTCCTTAAAGTTGGCGAGTCTGCTACTGTTGCAGGCAGTGTATTCCACACCCCTCCTACTCTCTAAGTAAAGAAACTATCTCTGACATCTGTCCTATATCTATCATCCTTCAATTTAAAGCTATGTCCCTTCGTGCCAGCCATCACCATCCAAGGAAAAAGGCTCTCACTATCCAACCTATCTAATCCTCTGATAATCTTATATGTCTCAATTAAGTCACCTCTCAACCTTCTTCTCTCTAACAAAAACAGCCTAAATCCCTCAGCCTTTCCTCATAAGACCTTCCCTCCATACCAGGCAACATCCAAGTAAAGCTCCTCTGAACCTTTCCAAAGCTTCCACATCCTTCCTATAATGCGGTGACCAGAACTATATGCAATACTCCATGGCAGCTACCTGGATATCTAGCTCAGACCTACAATATCTGGCTATTTTGATCACAAATTAGTTGAACATGCATAGTGCATCATTCTTTTCTATTGATGAGAGTTGCTGCTTCATTATTGGGTGCTATGATTGTTATGCAGATGCAATGGATTGCACCCTGAAACGGTGGGAAATTGGTGATGGAGAGTCCTAATGCCTTAGCTTTTTGATTTCCTTACATCAAGAAGCAAAGACATGCATTGCTGAACTCTTGTAAAGATCAGTGGCATCCTGAATGCACTAATGAGTTGAGGACTATGAAATGTGACAAAAGTTCCCAGTGGCTTGCTGAAGTGATCTGTTGACAAAGAAATTAAAAACAGCTTTAATATCAGGGCTGCTCAGAGGTGATTGCTACCCTAGCCTTGGAACCTCAGCTCATTGTCCAGCTGCTGGCATTGGTGTGTCAGGGTACCTTCTGAGTCATCTTCAGCAATGGCTGTCACTCACCTGCAGATATTTGTACATAAGCTTATAGATTCTGTTTCACTCAAGAGTTTTATGTGATGGTTTATGTCCTGTTGCTTCTCCCTCTGCAGGTTGTAGAGCAGCTTGTGCTCATTGCTGTTTGCTGCTGCTGTTCCTTTCCAGTTGAGGGAATGCAAGAAGAACTGGATCATCTCTGCCCTGGCTTTTCACTTTCAGTGAATAGTGAACTCTGTCAACAGTAAGTGAAAGCACATAGTTTTAGTGAAGAAGAGTTTTAGCTCTGACATTATTTTCTTGAGAAAATCCAGATTATGCTCTCACTGAAGTTGCTCTCGCACTTGGCCAAGGCCCCAGCCAAGAAATGTGATTCTGCATTGCTGTGTGACTTAAGAGGCCAACTCCTTGCCATCAATATTACAAGAGCTTGGAGGCATCTACTATTGATGTAATATCTACTAGCTGTACAATACACAATACCTATTAATGTGCAGAATTGTAATCCTGATTTCATCTAAGATGGCCCAAGGAAGTGTCAGTGTGACTTGACATGAAGCAACTGCCAGAAATGCCCTGGCAACTTCACCCCATACCCCCAACCAAACCTAACCAAAGACTTCTTCTAGCACCCTTTGTCTTTTGAATGAAGATATGCAATTGCAGTGTGATGATGTAGTGCAAATGACTAGGGGATCACTCGTGGAGAAGGTGAGGTTTTGAGTGATGCTTCTTGCTTCATTGACTCTTATTGATCTGAGAGATCAGAAGATCCCAATCAGGCCATAATATAATTTTGTTTTGCAGCAGAGAGAGGCGGGAGCTGGGTGGAAGTGAAGTTGGAGCGCAGAGGCTGTTAGGAAGGTGGGTGAGTGTTATTTAAGTACTTACCTCGAAGCCAGCAGTCTTTTTGCAGCAGAGAGCGGCAAGAGCTGGGCGGAAGTGAATCGGAGAGCAGAGGCTGTTGGGAAGGTGGGTGAGTGTTATTTAAGTACTTGCCTCAAAGCCAGCAGTCTTTTTGCAGCAGAGAGCGGCAGGAGCTGGGTGGAAGTGAAGTCGGAGTGCAATGGTGTTGGGAAGGTGGGTGAGTGTTATTTAAGTAGGTGTGTTCTAGGCCCCAGGTCCTACACAGTAGGGCCTCCCTCCCACCCTCCTCCTCTAACCTAAATTAAAAGTCCACAGATTTGCAACAAAACACGGGGCGAGGGAAGTTTCTGTTGAAAAAAGAGCGAGTCTTTGGCTCAGGAGTCTTTGACAAAGAAGTTGAGAGAAGTGATTACACCACAGTTGAAGAGGGTGAAGACATGACTGCCAAGCTGATTCAGTGTACTGCGTGCATGATGTGGGAGGTCAGGGATTCTGGTGTAGCTGGCTCATATAACTGTGGAAAGTGTGTACACGTTCAGCTTCTGACAGAGCATATTGCAGCACTGAACACTCACCCACCTCAGGCTCAGCCGAGAGAAGGAGATCCTTTCTGGACAGGACCTTCAGCGATGCTATTAAACCGAGCATACCAGAAGAGAGTAGAAGGGAGAAGATGATGAGGAAGGCAGAGATGAGACAATTGCAAGAGACCCCAGGGGAAGTACCTGTCAGGCGGTACTTGGAAACAGA
This sequence comes from Chiloscyllium plagiosum, assembly GCF_004010195.1. Taxonomy (NCBI): domain Eukaryota; kingdom Metazoa; phylum Chordata; class Chondrichthyes; order Orectolobiformes; family Hemiscylliidae; genus Chiloscyllium; species Chiloscyllium plagiosum. Next base: position 79,869,912 of record NC_057714.1, read on the forward strand.
CGTCACTGCCAGTCCGAGAGGCAGTCAGGTCTGCCAATCAGAAATTGGTGTGGAGGCAGAGCCGAGGAGTCAGCCATCACACAGAGCCATGGTAATCGGGGACTCCATAGTGACAGGGACTGAAAGGGGTTTCTGTAGCAACAGGCGGGTCTTGAGGATGGTGTGTTGCCTTCCTGGTGCCAGGATTAAGGACATCGCAGACAGAATGCAGGAAATCCACAAGGGTGAAGAGCCAGACGTGATGGTGCATGTCAGCACAAATGACGTTAGGAAGAAGAGGAGGGACATTCTACAGCAGGACTTTGGAGAACTCGGAAGAAGGCTGAAAAGCAGGACATCCAGGATGGTTATCTCCGGTTTGCTTCCAGTTCCTCGGGCTGGGGAGGACAGGAACAGGGAGATAATGGACTTGAATGTGTGGCTGGGGAACTGGTGCAGGAAGCAAGGATTTAAATTCTTGGATCACTGGAGTATGTTTAGCGGTAAGGATAAATTGTACAAGAGGGACAGGTTGCACCTTAATAGGTGGAGGACCAGCATTCTGGCAGGTAGGTTTGCCACTGCAACACTGCTGCATTTAAACTAAATAGCAGGCTGGGGGGGGGTGGAGGAGGGGACAAACTGGAAGTTTAAGAAGGAAGTTAAAGGGAAAGTTAGAACAAGAGAAGTCAAGAAAGACAATGAAATCAATGGAACAGAAAACTCAAAAAAGGATCATGCCGTAAGGTCAAGTGAAATAGGGATTGATAGGAAGGGTGAGGGGAGTAGCAAATTAAAAATATTATAAATGAATGCACGAAGCATTAGAAATAAGGTGGATGAGCTTGATGCTCATTTGGAAATTGGCAGTTATGATGTTGTGGGGATAACTGAGATGTGGCTTCAAGTGGACAGGGCCTGGGAAATGACCATATAAAGAGAAAAAGGGAAAAAATATAACATAGCAAAGACAAATGGGAAATCGGAGGATTGGGAAGCTTTTAAAGAACAACAGAGGATAACTAAAAAGGAAATACGCAAAGAGAAAATAAGTTACGAAGGTAAACTGGCCAAAAATATAAAGGAGGATAGTAAAGGCTTTTTTAGGTATGTGAAAAGAAAAAAAAATGGTTAAGACTAAAATTGGGCCCTTGAAGACAGAAACGGGTGAACTTATTATGGGGAACAAAGAAATGGCAGAAGAGTTGAATTGGTACTTTAGATCTGTCTTCACTGGGGAAGACACAAGCAATCTCCCAGATGTAACAGTGGCTGAAGGACCTGAACTGAAGGGAATTTATATTAGGCAGGAAATGTGTTGGAGAGACTGTTAGGTCTGAAGGCTGATAAGTCCCCGGGACCTGATGGTCCGCATCCCAGGGTACTGAAGAAGGTGGCTCTAGAAATCGTGGATGCATTGGTGATCATTTTCCAATGTTCTATAGATTAAGGATCAGTTTCTGCAGATTGGAGGGTGGCTAATGTTGTCCCACTTTTTAAGAAAGGAGGGAGAGAGAAAACAGAGAATTATAGACCAGTTAGTCTGACCTCAGTGGTGGGAAAAATGATTGGAGTCAATTATAAAAGACGAAAATACGATACATCTGGATAGCAGTAACAGGATAGGTCAGAGTCAGCATGGATTTATGAAGGGGAAATCATGCT
>NC_057714.1:79871724-79891898 GCF_004010195.1 Chiloscyllium plagiosum
ACCAGTGGTGTGCCGCAGGGATCAGTGCTGGGACCGCAGCTTTTTACAATGTACATTAGTGATATAGATGAAGGTAGTAAAAGTAATATTAGCAAATTTGCTGATGACACGGTGAAATGTGAGGAGGATGTTAGGAGAATACAGGGTGACCTGGACAGGCTAGGTGAGTGGATGGATAAATGTGTGATTATCCACTTTGGTGGCAAGAACAGGAAGGCAGATTACTACCTAATTGGAGTCAAGTTAGGTAAAGGGGTAATACAACGAGATTGAGGTGGTCTTGTACATCAGTCAATGAAAGCAAGCATGCAGGTACAGCAGGCAGTGAAGAAAGCGAATAGCATGCTGGCCTTCATAACAGGAATTGAGTATAGAAGCAAAGAGGTTCTTCTGCAGTTGTACAGGGCTCTGGTGAGACTGCACCTGGAATATTGTGCGCAGTTTTGGTCTCCAAATTTGAGGAAAGACATTCTGGCTATTGAGGGAGTGCATCGTAGGTTCACGAGGTCAATTCCCGGAATGGCGGGACTATCTGACGCTGAAAGATTGAAGTGACTGGGCTTGGAATTTAGAAGGCTGAGAGGGGATCTGATTGAGACGTATAAGATTATTAAAGGATTGGACACTCTGGAAGCAGGAAGCATGTTTCCGCTGATGGGTGAGTCCCGAACCAGAGGACACAGTTTAAAAATAAGGGGTAGGCCTCTTAGATAAGAGTTGAGGAGAAACTTCTTCACCCAGAGAGAGTGGTGGGTGTATGGAATGCTCTGCCCCAGAAAGCTGTGGAGACCAAGTCTCTGGATACTTTCAAGAAAGAGTTGGATAGAGCTCTTAAGGATAGTGGAATCAAGGGTTATGGGGATAAGGCAGGAACAGGATACTGATTGAGAATGATCAGCCATGATCATAATGAATGGTGGTGCTGGCTCGACGGGTAGAATGGCCTACTCCTGCATCTATTGTCTATTTTCAGTCCTTCATGAAATCAGCTCAGAATTGGATGAAATTAGTTGAAACAAATTAAACTGATTGGAATCAAATTCAAGGATAACAGCCCAGGAGCACTGTAACAAAAATCAAATGTTCAAGTTAAACTAAAAAAAATTTACTTAAATTTTAGATGAAGGGTCACACTCAATCCTTCACAGTGCCAACTGACTGCAGAAGGCCTCAACTATTCTGGTGGCCATTACATGCTTTGGATTGTATGATGTACTCTTTTGAAGACCCACTGTAACAAAAGTGAAATGTTCAAATGACAAAATTTAAATTAAAATGCGCGGAGATAGTGTACTCCTGCCCCTACTGGTCAATGAGGCCTCAGTGGTTTTAGTGGGCACTATGTGATTTCAATGGTTGAGATATTTATTTCTTCAAATAACCTGTTTAGACATGTTATGACATGTATCCAGAGCAGGGGGGACTTGAATCTGCTTCTTCTGGACAAGACGTAAGGGCATTGCCACTATACCACAAGACCCTTGCATTTTATGAGATTAAAGAAAAGTCAACCTATTCTGCAGTAAGTAAGACTTTGAACCCAAATCTTCTAGCCCAAAGGTGAGTACACCTCTAGGCTGCCACAAGACTCTTGGATGGTTTCAGGTAACAAAAAATGATCTTGAATGAATTTGTTTGGAGGTGTTATAACATAGGGACAGACCATAAGACTATTCAAAATAGGAACAGGAATAGGTCCCTTTCCCCAGAACCCTTGATTCCCTGTTGATCAAGAACAGGCCACTTTTGGAGTACTGTGTAGTGTTCTGATCACCCTGTTATAGGAAGGACATAATTAAATTGGAGAGAGTGCAGAAAAGATTTATAAGGATATTGCCAGGACTGGAGTGTTTGAGTTATAAGGAGAGGCTGGTGTGAGATCATTTTCAATAGTGACCGAGATCAGTGATTGGCAAAAATAGCCCCGTTATTGAGCATCCACAAGGGCACAGTTCGAGGCAGAGATGGAATCCAAAGTACAGCTTTACAGTAGCCTCTTTTATACACAGTTTTTACATACATTGAAACTTTAGCACCAAGGTGTCATATGGTTGTATCTATTGTACACAGGTTTGCGTGACATCTGTGCTGGGGAAGCACGAGACAGTTTAATGCTGGCAGTTACTCCTGATGGGATTAGAGTGTCTGTCCTGTCTGAGCTTGCATAATTAAGAGGTGTTAGTCCTTTTGTCTTTAAAATTAGTAATGTTAGTAGAAAAACTAGATCTATATGATCTAAATAAGTGAGAAATTATGTGTGCACTAAATAAAAGTATAGAGGAAATTAAAACTGATTTCCTGCAGTTGGATCATGAGATTTCATCTACCATTGCCGGTTTTTGACAATTCTTACTCATTCATTCATGCAGTTTCACAGAAGTGCTGTTTTGATAGTAAGTTTCTGAAAGGAGGTAGCAGCCTTATTTATTATGTTTATAAGTATAAATTTATACATTAATACAAGTCGATAGTCCTAAATAAAAGTTAGAAATAGATAGTACAGTATTATAGAAATAGGTTGTGTGTAAGGAAATTTCAAAGAAATAAAAATCAGCAAACTATAGGTTTGATGTCCTGCAGCCTATTCAGGTCCTGAGAGATGATTACTAAGGACTAATTAATATTATAATCTTTCCATGGTTTCGATGAGGTTATGGAGATACATAGTGAGCTGGCATTGTTCTGAGTAGATTACAGTGTTAACACTTATTTAGGGTAGCCTTTGATACAGAAAGAGGTCTAAACACTGCTTGCAGCATGGGGCTGTTAAGAATTGAAAGGTGTAAAGAAACAGTAATGGGTTGGCAGCTAGGAAGGAATGTTTAATTTAATTTATCTTTTGGAGCTGCTGGTGTTGGACTGGGGTCTACAAAGTTAAAAATCACACCAGGTTATAGTCCAACAGGTTTAATTGGAAGCACTAGCTTTTGGAGCACTGCTTCTTATCAGGTGGCTGCCACAACCACCTGAAGGAGCAGCACTCTGAAAGCTAGTGCTTCCAATTAAACCTGTTGGACTATAATCTGGTGTTCTGTGATTTTTAACTTTGTTTATCTTGTAGGAGTAAAATGTACTACAAAAATGCGGTTTTATGAATGAATGAATGAAATTGTGGTATAGTAAACTTAGACTGCTTGTGAGTGAGTTAGTAAAGAGAATCATAATACAATATCTCACACTGCATACGCTGGGACTTTTTTCACTGGAGTTTAGAAGGTTGGTGAATGACTTAATAGATGTTTATAAAATCATGAAAGGCATAGATAAGGTGACTGAGCAAAGGTCTTTTCCTTAGGGTGGGGGAATTAAAAACTAGGGGGCATATTTTTAAGAGCAAAAATATTTAAAAGGGACCTGATAATGCAAGTTTATCACACAGAGGGTGGTTCAGTATATGGAATGAACAGCTAGAGGAAGTGGTAGATGCAGGTACAGTCACAACATTTAAAAGACATTTGAACAAGTACATGAATAGGAAGGGTTTAGAGAGATATGGGCCAAACACAGGCAAGTGGGAGTAGTTTAGTTTGGGAAACTTGGTTGGCATGGATGAGTTGGACCAAAGAATCTTTTTCCATGCTGTGACTCTATGGCTCTAATCTATCCATCACAGCAATAAATATATACAAGGATTCTGCTCTATAGCTCACTGTGGCAAGATAGGGAATTCCAAAGACTCACAACACTTTGAGAGAAGAAATTCTTCCTCATCTTGGTGTTAAATGAGCACCTCTTTATTCTGAGACTAGACCCTCTTGTCCTGACTGTTCATTATGTGTATATAGCAGACAAATGGTTAGGATTGACTAATCACTAAAGTTCTGATTATTAGAATAGCACTCTAGGTGGCCTCATATTTCAATCATGAGCTCTGTTCCCATTTTGTTTCATGCCTGAATTTACAGAAGAAGAGGCAAAGAGATAATTTCTCTTGTTTAAGAAGTTGCTAGTTGAAACTTTATTGCTGGAACAGCACAGCAGGTCAGGCAGCATCCAGGGAACAGGAGATTCGACGTTTCGGGCACAGGCCCTTCTTCAGGAATGAGCAGAGAGTGTTCAGCAGGAGAAGATAAAAGGTAGGGAGGAGGGACTTGGAGGAGGGGCGTTGGAATCACATTTCCTATCACATTTCCAACGCCCCTCCTCCAAGTCCCTCCTCCCTACCTTTTATCTTCTCCTGCTGAACACTCTCTGCTCATTCCTGAAGAAGGGCCTGTGCCCGAAACGTCGAATCTCCTGTTCCCTGGATGCTGCCTGACCTGCTGTGCTGTTCCAGCAATAAAGTTTCAACTTTGATCTCCAGCATCTGCAGACCTCACTTTCTCCCCTAAGAAGTTGCTAAACAACTAAAATGACCAAATAATGCATTGACTCATGTCTTCCAAAGTGAACTGACAAGTAATGGATTTTTTTTCTACTCTTTCAGAAAATCAATAGTCAGATAACATGGCAGTTAAAACTGTTCCTGAAGTTTACCAATTAAGGTTTAGGACAGTAAAGCTGAAACCCAGTCAGACCTTTGTTGAATTCACTGAGGAAAAAGAAATCCCATGGGATCGATAGTTTTGCTAATTGAAGTTAGAGCAATCACTTGAAAATGTAATGGAAATCATGATTATGGAAGAATTGTGGAATAGCATTCCAAAAGGAATTAAAGACCGGAGTGTCAGGTACCAAAGATCAAAGAGGCCAACAGCTCTGGCAGATGTATATGACATTTTTCAGGCAGATAAATGTTCATATATTGTCATATTAACTGGAGGAGTAGACAAGAATTCGTTTTCAGAAAGAAGGCAGAAGTTATGCTAGTCAAAAAGATGAATCCTTACATGGGATTTGTGGGCCAGTCACAGGGACCATATGGACCGTCACAGCCCAGCTGATTTGACAAGATTAAAATGGACTTCATAATGGGCTATGCAGTTGGTATGGGCAGCAGGTGCACTTTTTGGCAGTTTCTCAAGCCTCGGTTTGGGACTGAGAGGCTGAGAACTGCTGGGTGATGTTGGGAAGAGTGGAGGCGCATTTGGAACCTTCATGGTGATTGGAATTAGATACTTCCTCTCTGTTGAAATAACGTATCAACTGGCTCTGTCCCCTTGATTATAAGCTGTATAATAATGGAGATTAAAGTGTATAATTTACAGTGTGAAGCCAATATGTTCTCATGCCAGTAGACAATGGGCAGCACACTGGTTCAGTGGGTAGCACTGCTGTCTCACAGCGCCATGACCCCGAGTCTATTTCCCACCTTAGGCGACTGTCTGTGTGGAGTTTGCACATTCTCCCCATGTTTGCGTGGGTTTCCTCCAGGTGCTCCGGTTTCCTCCCACAATCCAAAGATGTGCAGGTCAGGTGAATTGGTCATGCTAAATTGCCTATAGTGTTAGGCGCTTTGGTCAGGGGTAAATATAGGGTAGGGGAATGAGTGTGGGTGGGTTACTCTTTGGAGGGTCTGTGTGGACCTGTTGGGCCAAATGGCCTGTTTCATACTTAGGGAATCTAATTATTGTTAATACAGGGTATGTGAAAGTAAATTGTTGGAAGCAGAATAGTAAAACTGTGGCATTAAGACCAATGCTTAAGTCATCTTTTGAAAAGACAGTGCCACTAAAGGAAATGTTAAGCCAGTGGCACTGATGCAAATAACAGGAATTTCCACAAAGAGACTGAAAACAGTGAAACTTAGAATATACCCTTCGTGTCTCATGTTTTTAGAATGAGAATAGTTAGGGTTGCCAAGGATTATGAAGTGTTTTATATTTGAAGGAGAAGTCACCTCATAAGGTGTCCAAGAGCCTAAAGTGATTCCTATCCTGAGCGATGCTGGTTCAGCTCAGAACCTATTATTAGGAAAGGATTTAGATCTTTCTTCAGAGCATTTACTGAATTAAAATGTATTATTATGCAGTATTGATTTAAAGTATGTGTCTTTCCCTTTTCATATTGATTAGATTAGATTAGATTATCTACAGTGTGGAAACAAACACTACGGGCAATTTAATTTGGCCAATTCACCTAACCTGCACATTTTTGGACTGTTGGAGGAAACTGGAGCACCTGGAGGAAACCCACGCAGACACGGGGAGAATGTGCAAACTCCACACAGAGAGTTGCCTGAGGCGGGAATTGAACCCGGGTCTCTGGCGCTGTGAGGCCAGAGATTGAAAGTATGTCTTTCCCTGTTCATATTAAATTATGCTTTGATAAAGGGATGATGGGTGATGGGAATTGTTCCTAAATTGCAATTTAAAAATATAGATGTTAAATTGGGAAATTATGCAGTTATCAGTATAGTTTTTCCACCATTTGTGAAGGTGTGCCAAAATTTTGAAGTTTTTCTGTGAATATAAATTATTTGCCTATTTGTAATTCAGTTCAAGAAATAACTAATTTAAGCAGAAGCTGTGTGATAAAGTTTACTGTTGTCTATTCAATAAAACGGGAGAAAGTGAGGTCTGCAGATGCTGGAGAGCAGAGCTGGAAATGTGTTGCTGGAAAAGCGCAGCACGTCAGACAGCATCCAGGGAACAGGAGAATCGACGTTTCGGGCATAAGCCCTTCCTGAAGAAGGGCTTATGCCCGAAACGTCGATTCTCCTGTTCCCTGGATGCTGTCTGACCTGCTGCGCTTTTCCAGCAACACATTTCCAGCGCTATTCAATAAAACCCCTAGATCTCACACTAGTCAACTTTGAAAATAAAAGCTACAGGTCCTTGGCCAGATTGTAATGTAAATTTGACAAGCAAAAGTGAGGACTGCAGATGTTAGAGATTAGAGTCAACATTAGAGTGGTGCTGGAAATGCACAGCAGGTCAGGCAGCATCCGAGGAGCAGGAAAATCAATGTTTCGGGCAGGAGCCCTTCATCACGAAGGAGGCTGGAAGCCTCGGGGGTGGAGAGATAAATGGGAGGGAGTGGGGCTGGGGAGAAGGTAGCTGGGAGTGCAATAGGTGGGATGGTGGAAGGGGTAAAGGTGATAGGTGGGAGAGGAGGGTGGAGCGGATAGGTGGGAAGGAAGATGACAGGTGGCACAGGTGCTGGAACTGGGGTAAGGTGGGGGGAGGGGAAATGAGGAAACTGGTGAAGGCTGCATTGATGCCCTGGGGTTGAAGTGTTCCGAGGCAGAAGATGAGGCGTTCTTCCTCCAAGTGTTGGGTGGTGAGGGAGTGGTGGTGGAGGAGGCCCAGTACCTGCATGTCCTTGGCAGAGTGGGAGGGGGAGTTGAAATGTTCAGCCATGGGGCGGAGTGGGTGTCACGGAGATGTTCCCTGACTGCGAGAAGGCGTCCAGTCTCCCCAATGTAAAGGAGACCACATTGTGAGCAATGGATGCAATAAATGCATCACTTTTGCCTAGTTGATTTTAACCTTCCTGTGAATCCTCTTGCATGGATGCCTACCTTGAAGAAGTTCTCCTCATCTCTCTACAAAGATCTCAGTGAGTCTCTCTCTCTCTCTCTCTCTCTCTCACACACTGCAACCCCCAGGTCATCTCTTCTGTCTTGAAGTCCTCCACAACTACCTGGTCAGGTCCACGCCCCACCAACAGCCCACCCTCCCCTCCCCTCCTGGCACCTTCCCCTGCCACTGCAGGAATTGCAAAACCTGCAACCACACCTCCCCCCCTCACCTCCATCCAAGGCTCAAAAGGAGCCTTCCACATCCATCAAAGTTTCACCTGCACTTCCACCAATGTCATTTATTGCATCTGTTGCTCCCGATGCGGTCTCCTCTACAATGGGGAGACTGGACGCCTTCGCGCAGAGCACTTCAGGGAAGATCTCCATGACACCCACACCAATCAACCCCACCGCCCCGTGGCCGAACAGTTCTACTCCCCCTCCCACTCTGCCGAGGACATGCAGGTCTTGGGCTTCCTCCACCACCACTCTCTTACCACCCAATGGCTGGAGGAAGAACGCCTCATCTTCCGCCTCTGATGTCCTCAGATTGAAGGGTTCTATGTGGACTTTACCAGTTTCCTTATTTCCCATTCCCCCTCCTTACCCCAGTTCCAAACTTCCAGCTCAGCCTCATGACCTGTCCCACCTGTCATCTTCCTTCCCACCTGTCCGCTCCCCCTTCCTCTCCAACCTATTACCTTTACCCCTTTCCTCCATCTACCTCTTGCACTCCCAGCTACCTTCTCCCCAGCCTAACCCCCTCCCATTTATCTATCCACCCCGAGGCTCCCTGCCTCATTCCTGATGAAGGGCTCTTGCCCGAAACGTTGATTTTCCTGCTCCATGTAAATTTGACAGTCTAGTCCAGGATTGTGAAACAAAAGCTGCTGCTTGACCCTGTCTACTAAAGTACCATCTGTGAGACAAAACTGCTGGCTGACTTTGTCACTGTTCCTTCAGTATTGCTGAATGAAAATCCTGGAACTCACTCCCTCATGGCATTGAAGGGGAACTACAGCAAGCGATTCATGAAAGGAGCTCATATCCATCTTCTCAAGGGCAACTAGGGAAGGGCAATAAATGCTACACTAGCCAGTGATGCCCACACCTCAGGAGTGATTTCTGTTTATAAAAAAGCATGCTTCACTTATGCAGTTGAGTTTCTGAAGCATCGAGTATGTCAATTGGGCAGAAGTTCATTGGGAAGTAGAAATTAATTCCAGCAACAAAAATGTATACAAATAGACTCCTTGGTACCTAATGTTGAGGAACTCATCTTGCCACCTAAGGCAGGAGGAATTAGTTACAAAAGTTTATGTTGACTGCAAGATCCTGATTTTCCGACTCTTGACAGATTAAGACACACACATCATTATTCTTACCACCTCAAGGAGTTGCAGATTGCACTCCTTAACTCTTTCTTTTTCGATCCATGCTCTTAGATTTTGACTTTTCCAACATTTTCTAATTTCATTGCAAAAAAATAACTGCATTTAAATAAAACAATTTGCAATCTTCCCAGTTGCAGCTATCGGAGAAGTTTGTATTATTGTTTCCAGCAGTACACTGAAACAATCCTGTCGTTTTTCATATTGATACTTATTGACACTGTGCCACCGTGTGCGGCACGGTGGCACAGTGGTTAGCACTGCTGCCTCACAGCGCCAGAGACCCGGGTTCAATTCCCGCCTCAGGCGACTGACTGTGTGGAGTTTGCACATTCTCCCCGTGTCTGCGTGGGTTTCCTTCGGGTGCTCCGGTTTCCTCCCACAGTCCAAAGATGTGCAGGGTCAGGTGAATTGGCCATGCTAAATTGTCCGTAGTGTTAGGTAAGGGGTAAATGTAGGGGTATGGGTGGGTTTCGCTTCGGCGGGTCGGTGTGGACTTGTTGGGCCGAAGGGCCTGTTTCCACACTGTAATCTAATCTAATCTAATCTAATCTAATCTAATCTAATCATATTCCCAATTATTCTCTCCCTTCCTGAAGATATGGACCTTGCTATGGTATGTTTCAGAGCCCAGTCAATCTATGGTAATTTTTCACATACCTCATATTCCAACTCTCGAGTCGTATCCAGTGCTGTTACTGGAAATTATTTCTGTTTCAGTGATCATGTAGTTGAACAACCACGACACTTACAGACCATGTCCGTAATGAACCCTATTGTGGGTTCTATGACAGAAGTGTGATACTCAAAAGATTTCCTGCCATTGATTGAAATTGCATAAAGGCAACTTGCGGAATATATGCAAAGTTGCAAAGATGAGAAAAGGTTTTTTTCTAATTGCTTTAATCAAAGCTGTCGTATGAAAGTGGACATTAAAATTTTAAGAAATATTTTCTGGCTTGACAAATAATAAAAGTGTAACTTCCATCGGTTTTGTACAAACCACAAAACATAAGTCAGGTTCTGTTTACTGGGGCAACGTTTAGTTCTCTATCTATATTTTTGCACCACTTAAGGGCAGGCAGACCATCCATCTTGTGTCTCAATTATCTGATCATGGTGGTGTCAGTTGCAGCTTGCTGGGAACAGTTTTACCTCCGCATTTGAAGGTTTAACATTCCCAATAGGAATGGAGCACAAAAATCAAACCTACATTCCAATGCAATGTTGTCGTTTTGGATAAGATAGTGAAGTGTGGGAGAAGGGAAACCATTTTGACTCTAGAAGCCATTTCCCCTAGCTAAATTACTGAAGCCATTCACAGGAACTGGCTGTGACAGCCATTTCCCTGAACAGAGGAAACACGTTAGTTGTGACCCAGAAATTCTCTCACTGACAATGCTGTTGTACCTCTGCACCCACCTTGAGGGGTCTCTCTCTCCATGGGAGCTCCAGCTGAAACAATACTCCTGCAGACAAGATGTCACCAAACTATTTAATATTGATAGCTACTGACCTTTACCACTATGAACAGGATGCTACTCGATCAGTTTCAATTGTTCAACTACTGATCCAGAATCTGGTTTCCAGCATCTGCAGTCATTGTTTTTACCTAATTAACGTTCGAGACTAGTAATATTGCCAGCGACCTATTACCATTGTTCAATTAATCAATGTTGTTAGACCAGTATTGTTCTCAATAAATAATCAGCCGTTTGTAACCCTTTATAAACTGTATACAGTACACCTGAAGCTGAGCGGAGCAGTTATGACTCATCTGTGCTGAGCAGTCATTCTGAGCTGAGTGGTCATTGACCTCTTCCCACGATATCGGGAAATAAACAAATGTGCAAATTTCACAAGGTCTGCATAGAAGATTTATTGGAAACAGGACATTTCTCCGACAGTTTGGCGTAAGTCGTCAGGACCCCTTGCTTACAACGGGGCTCCAGAGCGAACCAAAGTTTTTAAAATTCGGCCAATTGCATGATCTTGACCTGAGTCGGAGGGTGCGGGGCAGATCCTAAGTTATGGACAGATGGTACGGCAAGATGGAAGAACAGAAAGATCGCCTCTCTAAATTTCTAAAATTTTTTGCCTAAAATTCAGCTGACTGCGTGATCCCATCCTGAGCCAACAGGCTGATCCTAAGTTGGGGAGAGACGCTAAGGCAAGACGGGACCCGGGAAAGACGGCTGTTGAGCAATAATTCAAGTTCAAAATAGGGAAACCTTGAGAAATTGACCAGGGAGGCCTGTGTTTGTCTTGTTCGTTTGTCTTACCTGTTTGTCCTGTCAGTGTTCGTATTGTTGTCTGTTCTTTGCTTCCCGCACAACCGTTCACAGGTAAATGGGGTTGCAGAACTCGAAATCCTCGGGAGAAGGACTGACCCCCGGGGACGAGGCTACCTCGTCCCGCTGACACAGGGCGGTCCGCGCCCACAAAGAACACAGAAACGCCACGGTAAATATGTTTGCTAGAAGAACAAGGTAGGAAATCCTCTGGTAACACCAGGGTCACCGGTTGGCCCGGTATGGAAGGAAATGGGTGACAATAGATCGGTCATTCCCTTTACCTCCGATTTATATGGGTGGTCCCATGGAAATTGGCCATATGGAGGCTCCTTTAAATTGGAGAAAATTGAGGGCGGGTAAGGAGTCCGCTCTTGGGACACTGACTGTAGGATTCAATGCCTAGAAAAGTGGAAGGAAGTCGTGTAAGGGCACCAGCTCCCTAAAACTAAAAGCTGCTGTCAACTTTCAGACACGCTTGCATCTTCCGTTTCCACGCCCACTGCCGTATACCCCTCAATATCCTGAAGTTCCTTTCCCAACTCTGGAGCCAAACCCACTAGTAAGCAAGGTTGCTGCATTTGTTGACACACCACATCACCCACCCACTACTGCAAATTAAGGGGTCTCAGAGGCATCTGTTGTAGGGAGCATTTCAGGGACAGGACACTGAGATAAAGCAGAAACCAATCCCGCCTCCAACACCAGACTTACTCGCAGTGTGGCCACAGCCTTGAAGCCCCAGACCCCCTGATAACCAGCACAGCCCCATTATGATAGGCACTACGCTCTCGACAAGCCCTGGACTCAGGCTGAGGTCCGAAGCATGCTCCAGGATGCCCCCAGCCGCTAAAACGCCCGGTACCATACCTCAATTGGCTACTACAAATATGTGAGCAGGTTATAGTCCAACAGGTTTAATTGGAAGGACACTAGCTTTCGGAGCGTCGCTCCTTCATCAGGTGGTAGTCCGAAAGCTAGTGTGCTTCCAATTAAACCTGTTGGACTACAACCTGGTGTTGTGTGATTTTTAACTTTGTACACCCCAGTCCAACACCGGCATCTCCAAATCATGACAAATATGTGATATCTAATACTGCTTACCGCAGGACTTCCAGGCTTTACTGTGGTTACGGGACTCACTGGGCCACTCTGAAGACTTCTACTGAATTCCCCGCCGAGCCATGGGTTAATGCAAGCGCAGCCTCCACCTGGCTTGGGAATAGCATTAAAGATGCCAACATGGCAGCTGCAAGGCAACAGGCAGACTTCGGGGAAGTTACTCATTGCCTGCAAAAAGCTAATAAGCCCAGCCTTGATTTCATTGCCCACTTCAAAAGACATTTGGGAGTTCTCAGCGGGCATCTCTTTGCCAGAGAATAAGTTAGCAGGACAGACCCTTGTGAATTGACACCTTCTTACAGAGCGCTTTAGGGAGCATCTCCGGGACACCCGCACCAATCAACCCTACTACCCCGTGGCCCAACATTTCAATCCCCCTCCCACTCTCCGAGAACATGCACTGCCACTCCCTCACCACCCGACGCCTGGAGGAAGAATGCCTCATCTTCCACCTCGAAACACTTCAATCCCAGGGCACCAATGTGGATTTCACCAGTTTCCTCATTGCCCACCTTATCCCAGTTTCAACCTTCTAGATCAGCACTATCTTCATGACCTGTCCTACCTGCCAATCTTCCTTCCCACCTATCTGCTCCACCCTCCTCTCTGACCTATCACCTCCATCCATCTATTGTGCTCTTGACTACCTTCTCCCCAGCCCCCCTCTTCCACCCTGGAGGCACCCTGCCTTCATTCCTGATGAAGGGCTTTTGCCCGAAACGTCAATTTTCCTGCTCCTCGGATCCTGCCTGACCTGCTGTGCTTTTCCAGCACCACTCTAATCTATACTCTGATCTGTAGACCTCACTTTTGCCTTGTGTATTGAATCCCTCCCTGACATGCTCACGTCTACAAGTCCCACAACCTAACATGGCAAACAGCTGAGTGGGGAGATATACTCACCACTCTCAACAATTTAGACTGATAGGGACTGTTTGAGTGTAAGAGAGAGAAGGAGGCATACCCTTGGCTCATGCAGCCATGAAATCAGGAAAACCCATGGCCAAACACAGCAGCGTCGGGACTAAAGTAGGGATAAATGCAGGGCATGCGGCAAACTGGGTCACTGGGAAAGAGATTGTTGGTTAGTGGCCCCTCAACAGACAAAGGTTTCCACCCATACACCATCTTCACTTTCCCAATGAAACCATACTCCTCCTCAGAGACAGCCTAAGTGGACCGCCAATACTATGGATGACCTATGTTCCTGTGCCCCAGGAGCCCAGGGCTGCCACGGGAGGGAGGTTTTGCAGGTTTTCACACTCCCAGTCTGAAAATGCTATGGTGGATGTGGAAGTGGGGTGTCAGCTCATTTCAGTTTTGGGGGACTCCGGAGCCACACACTCATCTGCACCTCCCTCTGTGGACCTTCCCCTCCGTTCCAGTACTGTCTGCGCTATTGGTGTTTCCGGAGTACCCATAATAGAACCACTTTCTAATCCAGTGCCTTTTAGCATCGGACACAGCTATAATTTCCTCATCCTGTCCAGTGGCCCTCTTGGATCAACAAATCTTTTGTAAATTAAACGCTTCTATTCACTGCCCTCCCTGGGGTCTCACCTTAGAAATCCCTGATTCCCATTACTCTATGGTGCAGACTGCGATGACCACACTTCCACACTTGTCTTCCCCTTTTGAGACTGCCTACAGTTGGTCATGCCAGTCTAGACCTATCAGTGCCTTTCTTGACCCCTTCCTTTCCCTTTTGCTGAATGCCCATTTGTACCCTGTGACCTTCTTCCTGTGCTGGGTGGTTCAGACAAGCTGTTTCCTACACTAATTTCACCGTACTGTGTCCTTCCCACGTGAACCAGGGTCACCCTACTCTGCTCTTTCCGATCCCCACCTCACTGTGCCCTCTCAGCTAGCACTGACTGGCCTGTGTTTCATTGGTCCTGAGGGAGGAGCTGCAGAGGTTCTGCTCATTGCTGAGCAGACATCACTGTTTCACCACGACCCTGCCTCAGTTCCCCATGTTCCCTTTTCATTAAAGGTACCCTGGCATCCCAAGGACTTGGTAATCCATGGTAACCAGATTACAACAGTCGCCTCAGCACTTTGCACCCCCTTGACTCTGGAAAGACCTGGTCAGTTGCTTGTCTAGGGTTGGAAGAACTTTGTGCGCACTGCCCTCCCAATCCGTGGGGGTCGCCTTTACTATGCATTCCCCCATGCCAACCCTTTCCTATGAAAAAACCCTACTATTGGTTGACCTGCCAGCCTCACTGTGGGCACAGCATGCGGGCCTGGTCCTCTCTACCCTGCCACATACAGTCATGGTGAAGCAGGGAGCTGTTCTGCTGTCAATACGGCAGTACACT
Source organism: Chiloscyllium plagiosum (assembly GCF_004010195.1). Classification (NCBI taxonomy): domain Eukaryota; kingdom Metazoa; phylum Chordata; class Chondrichthyes; order Orectolobiformes; family Hemiscylliidae; genus Chiloscyllium; species Chiloscyllium plagiosum. The sequence continues at coordinate 79,886,252 of NC_057714.1, forward strand.
ATCGCCAGCCACAACAGAGGATATCAAACCTGCTATCGACTTCCTCCTACAAGGTGGCATTTTGGTACTTATCACCAGCCCCTATACTTTCAATCCCAAAACCAGGGAGACCGGGAAGATGGTGTTTCGTCCAGGACCTAAAGGCTCTCCAGTAGTACCAGACACCAATGCCATTCTTACTAGTCTTCCTGCCTCTGCCACTTGCTTTTCTATAATTGATCTCTGTTCAGCCTTTTTCTCCATCAAATTGTCCCCTGACAGCCAGTACCTTTTCATCTTTACTTAGGGCGGTCACCAATATATATGGACCCGGCTTCCCCAAGGGTATACTGAGAGCCCCACGATGTGCGCCTCCGCAGTAGACTGGATGCTCAGAGCCCTCCAGCTGCCATGTGAAAGCATCTTGCTTCAATATGCTGATGATTTATTAGTGACCTCCACCTCCACTGATGCTTGCATGAAAGACACTGTCACCCTGCTCCACTGTCTGGCGCGGGATGGACACAAAGTTTCCATACAGAAAATGCAACTTTGCCAGAGAACAGTACACTACTTTGGCTACACACGTTCGCACAGCCTCAGAACACTGTCTCCAGATTGCATTGCAGCCACCACTAAGCTCTCCCCACCCACCACACGAACTGAGCTTTTAATCTTCTTTGGTATGGTCAACTACTGTAGACTCTGGATACCTGACCATTGTGCTTTGATGCATCTCTTCGTGAGGCGTCCCCCCAAAACAGCCAACAAATGTGCAATGGACACCTGAGATAGAACAAGCCTTCAAAGAACTGAAACAGTGTTTAATCTCCACTCCTGCTCTTGGTATCCCTGACTATACATGGCCACTTCAGCTCTGTGTGACTGAGAAAAAAAGGGATATGCATCCAGAATTCTCACACAGATGCATGGGGATCTTCAGCGCCTTGTAGCTTACAATTGCCACCTGTTGCAAGGGGAATGCCGGCCTGTTTACGAGTTATGGCGGTCACCACTGTAATGGTAGAAAAGTCCACCCCCATTGTGCTGGATTATCCATGCACTCTTTTTGTCCCACATTCAGTTGCCCTCCTGCTTAATTCAGCAGAAACTCAACATTTTACAGCATCCAGAAGAACAGGCTATGAGGTCATATTACCATCTCGTTCCAACCTTTCCCTTCAACGTGTTCCCGCTTTAAACTCCATCACCCTTCTTTCTGTCATTCAAGATCCCAGACAGAAAACCATGATTGTTTATATTTAATTCAGCATGTTGTAACCCTGCACCCGACCTCTCCAAAAACCATTGTAAAACCCTGACCTGATCCTCTTCACTGATGGATCCTCTTATAGGTCCTCAGATCATCAGATGTTAGTGGGCTATGCAGTCTGTACCCCTTTTGAAACACTCAAATCTGCCTTGCTGCCAGAAGGTACTTCTACACAGAATGTCGAGCTGTTTGCCCTCACTAGGGCCTGCATTCTTGCCAGCGGTAAATCAGCCAATATTTATAAAGACTCCAGATGCACCTTTGGGGTTGTCCATGATTTTGGTACTCTCTGGAAACAGAGGTTTCATTACCTTTTCTGGGAGACCCCTACAACATGCCCTCCCCATTGACAATCTGTTGGAGGCTATTCTTCTAACCTCTGCTATAGCCATTGAAAAAGCACTGCTCATACCACTGCAAACGATCCTGTAGCCCGCAGCAATATTTGCGCTGACCGAACTGCTTGACAGGCTGCCTTGACTCCCATCAGATGTGTGTTGCAAGCTCCCAGACTACAGAAGCTCCTGCAGCCCCTGATCTCTGAGGGAGTGCGGGCTGCACAGCATGCTGCTTCCCAGGTCGAGAAGGACAGTTGGGTTAGCATCGGTGCTAAGGGGTCCTCTACTCTATGACTGCTCATGCACCCTGATGGATGTATCATTTGCCCCAGTACCACTTGCATGTCCTGGCACTGGCTGCCCATGGAGTCGTCCATGCCAGTAAAAGGGGAATGATACAGGCTGCTGCCCAAGCGCTGGTCTCGAACTGTTTAAAATGCCTGCAAAACAATGACAGTAAGCCCATGGTCAGGTATGACCATTTGCCAATCCCAGCAGGACCCTTCACTCAGCTGCAAATTGACTTTGCGAAAGTGAGGATACCAGATGCTGGAGATACATTCCTCATGGAGGGCTCCTGCCTGAAACATCGATTTTCCTGTTCCTCGAATGCTGCGTGACCTGCTGTGCTTTTCCAGCACAACTCTAATCTTGACTGATGAATGGCACACTTAAAACTACCCTGATTAAAATTACCCAAGAAATGGGTCTGGCATGTCCCATGCGCCCTATACGCCTAATGTAGCCAGGTTAACCGAACTACGTGACTGACTCCCTTTGAGATCCTGATCGGAGACAATACCTATGGGGGCCAGACCCCCAAATTCACTGTGGATGTAGCATCTGACACTGTGGATGTAGCTGCTTACACAGGAGGCCCTGCTGGATTATACAGAAGTGGTTACTGCAGATGCTAGAGATCAGAATCAAGATTAGAGTGGCAAGGCCCATTCCTCGTACTCCTGACAAGATTAGAGTGGTACTGGAAAAGCACTGCAGGTCAGGCGGCATCAGAAGAGCAGGAAAAATCGACGTTTCGGGCAAAACCTTTCCTGATGAAGGGCTTTTGCCCAAAATGTCAATTTTCCTGCTCCTCGGATACTGCCTGACCTGCTGTGCTTTTCCAGCACCACTTTAATCTTGACCCTGCTGGACTATGTCCAAACACTCAACAAAATGATTACTCGCAATCATGATTTAGTAAAAGAAGCCATTCCCACACCTAAAAGTGGGCCTCTGCATCCTTTCCAACCTGGGGACTATGTCATGATAAAATAGTTTGAAACTAATTCTTCCTCTCCTAGGTGACAAGGCCCGTTCCTCGTACTCCTGACAACCTGAAAGGCTGTGAAGGTAGAAGGAAGGCCCAACTGGATGCATGGGACCAGATTCAAAAGAGCACTGCCCCAGAGAGAACCTGATATGCTGGAAATTAGTGCCTCGGTACAATCTCTCTCATGAACCCCCGGCTTTGCTCCTTACTGACACGACTAGAGGAGGTACACCCATAGGGTCCATCTGCTTGAGAAGCAACCATTCATCAGGATGGGATACTGGCATCAGCAGGTGTGCTCATTCCCTGCTTCTCACTGCGGCTGTGATTCAGACCAAACCAGATGGGAGCATACTTAACCTTAAAGTTCTCAAAAGAACAGCCAAAAACACCACATTCACTACCTTTTGGACTGGACTAAGACTGACCGTTTGAGAACCTATCATGGCACTGACTTCATTTGCGGCCACAAGGCCTACCCCTGGCTGCTGCTCCCCTGTACTGGGAACTGCTGTGTGGGGTATGTGGTCCTGTTTGGTTCCCATTCATACTCCCTTCAAGAAGCCATGGGCTCGCAGCAAGAGAGCAATTACCATGCTTGATCAGGTTCTTGCTATACTCCTCCCCTCTTATGCGGCTGACCGGAAGGAGATAGAGAGCCGGCGGATGACCACTACCCTGGAGAAAGTGGCAAACACCACAGAAACAGCCCTGGGCCAGCTTAACATAGAAGCGGTTGCCATTCGCACTGTTGCCTTGCAAAACAGGCTGGCCTTTGATTATTTGCTAGCCAAAAAAAGGGGGCACATGCACCCTCATCAGGCTCCAACTACTGTGCCTACATCCCCGACCCCAGTGAGCATATTACCAACCTCGCCCAACACATTCAACAGGCAGCCTCTGCGTTCCCAGTGGGACTTGTGTAGTGGGATGGGCTCCTGGCTCAGATCCTGAGGCAGTGCCCTGCTACAAGTATTTATTGTCCTTGTTACCTTTGTCCTTCTCACGTTCCTCATTATGTTCATTAAGTGGTGTTGTGCACACTTGTGTTCACTACTGCTGCCTTCTGTACTACTGACGATCCAGTTGACAAAAATTCACTTCACTGAAAGCTCCTGCGATGATGCAGAACCTCCGGACCCAGAACTCATTGAGTCTGACCACTCCAATTCTGAGGGCTACCCATCCGATTCCAAGCCTCCCCCACCAGACGACCCCCCCCCCCCCCCCGGCTCGGGCTACATTCCCCTTTTAGCCGAAGATCCCTTCCTGCTCCATTGATGGTGAAAAGAAATAAAGAGGCGATTGTGGAAGAAGGGAAACAATTTTGACTCTGGAAACCATTTTCCTGCTTAGAAGAGACGTGCTAGCTAAATTGCTGAAGCCATTCACAAGAACTGGCTATGACAGGATGCTACTCGATCAGTTTCAAGTGTTCAACTAATTAACGTTCTTAGTAATATTGCCAGCCTCCTGTTACGGTTGTTCAATTAATCAATGTTGTTAGACCAGTAGTATTGTTAGACTTTTCATATTGTTAAACTATCTAGCAGTCCTCACTTTCTCCTATCTATCGGAGTTAGACCTGTATTGTTCTGTAATCAACAATTAGCCACTTGTAACCCTTTATAAACTGTATATGTCTGTAGCTGAGCAGAGAAGTTATGACTCATCAGTGGTCAATCCAAACTGAATGGTCATTGACCTCTTCCCACAATATTGTGAAATAAATGTGTCAATTTCACAAGGTTTATTGGAAATGAAACATTTCTCTGACATGAAGGACGCCTCCATCTTCTCTCAAGTGGATGTAAAAGCATTATCTAATTGGGGATGATTGTATAGTAGTAATATTATTGGACTAATAACTCAAAGATCAGCATTGTCTTGAAATATCAGTGTAAGTTCCACATAATAGCTCTGATGCAATGATAGACATTGATTAATAGTTTAATGCCTACTGCACAATTCATCTATTGCCTGGTATGTTCTGTTCAGTTTATTGATTTGTTGCTGTGTCTCTAATTATAGTAATTACTGCTACTGTCACTCCACTAAGTAATTGATTTGTAGGCAGGTTTCCTGTTCATTGTAAGATGTTAGCTTTGAGGGAAAAGGGAAAAAGGTGTATGGCCACATGGGTTTAGGACTACGACTCACATGACGAACAAATATGAATTGAAATCTGTTGGGATGAATGGCCTGTTTCCATATTGCTTAGATGATATGGAGTTGGGGACCACATGTAGGGGTGTCAAAGTTTGCAGATGACACTAACATGAGTGCCAGAGCAAATGTGCACAGGACTGTGAAACTTTGCAGAGGAACACAGATACATTGAGTGAGTGGGCCAAGGTCTGGCAGATGGAATACAGTGTTAATAAATGTGAAGTCAGTCATTTTGGTAGGAGTAATAGTCAAAAAGGATTATTACCTGAATGGTAAAAAGTTGCAGCATGCTGCTATGCAGAGGGACCTGGGCATCCTTGTGCATGAATCATAAAAGAATGGTCTGTAGATACAACAAGTAATTAGGAAGGCAAATTGTCCTTCATTGCTAAAAGGATGGAATATAAAAGCAGAGATCTCTTCCCTCGATCTCTTCATAGCCAACTGCCGCTGCGACATTAACTGCCTCAACCTCTCCACTCCTCTCACCCACTCCAACCTCTCACCCTCGGAACGTGCAGCCCTCCACTCCCTCCGTTCCAACCCCAACCTCACTATCAAACCAGCAGACAAGGGAGGTGCGGTAGTAGTTTGGCGCACCGACCTTTACACCGC
>NC_057714.1:79894283-79898847 GCF_004010195.1 Chiloscyllium plagiosum
ATCACCCTCACCTTGACCTCCTTCCACCTATCGCATTTCCAACGCCCCTCCCCCAAGTCCCTCCTCCCTATCTTTTATCTTAGCCTGCTGGACACACTTTCCTCATTCCTGAAGAAGGGCTTATGCCCGAAACATCGATTCTCCTGTTCCTTGGATGCTGCCTGACCTGCTGCGCTTTTCCAGCAACACATTTTTAGCTCTGATCTCCAGCATCTGCAGTCCTCACTTTTTCCTATAAAAGCAGAGAGGTCATGTTGAAGCTGTACAGCATGCTGGTGAGGCCACAGCTGGAGTACTGTGTGCAGTTCTGGTCTCCTTACTTGAGAAAGGATGTACGGGCACTGGAGTGGGTGCAGAAGAGGTTCACTTGGTTGATTCCAGAGTTGGGGTGGTTAGCTTATGAGGAGAGACTGAGTAGATTGGGATTATATTCATTGGAATTCAGAAGATTGAGGGGCGATCTTATAGAAACATAAAATTCTGAAGGGAATAGATAAGACAAAAATAGAGAGGATGTTTCCACTGGCAGATGAAGCTAGGACAAGAGTGCATAGCCTCAAGATTAGAGGGTGCAGATTTAGGACTGAATTGAGATGGCTGTTAATCTATGGAATTCCTTGCTCAGTGAAGGAGTTGATGCTACATCAGTAAATGTTTTAAAGCTAAGGTCGCTTTTTTTGAACAATAAAAGGAATTAATGGATACGATGAGAGCACGGGTAAGTAGATCTGAGTCCACAAAAAGATCAGCAATGATCTCATTAAGTGGCAGAGCAGGCTCAAAGGGCCAGGCGGCCTACTCCTGCTACTAGTTCTTATGTTCTTATGTAATTGCTATATCATTCTGTATTCCTATGACAATGCATTTTTGCTTGCTGCTCAACTGGTCTGTCGGTGCGCTCACTACAGCAACAACTAACAATGAATATAGCACATTTAACTGTTTCAAGGCACTTCACAGGAGCATTATAAATCAAAGCATGACCATGAGCCACATGAATATCTATTGGCTCACATTACTAAACTTTGTAAAAATAATGTGGAAATCTAAAATAAAAATAAAAAATAGTGCTGGCGAGTTTGAGCAGAGGAAATGCAAGAATGAGAGGAGATAGAGAGAAATTTCAGACCACTAGGCCAAGGAACTATTGCCACAAATGACAGTGCAATTAAGATTGGGCATGCATAAGAGGCCAGAATTACAGGCACAGATATCTCACTGGATTGTGGGATTTAAGAGATTACAGAAATAGGTTAATGCAAGCCCATGGATTAATTTCAAAAGAAGGCTGAGAATTTTGAAATCAGTTGATCAGGCACTTGGATGGTGCAAATGTTCAGGTCTTGTGCATTTGGGTATAGACTTTAATATAGAACAGATTGTGAATGGTGTTGCATGTTGTGCAATCATCAGCAGGTGTTTTCACTTTTGACCTTATAAAAGACAAAGGTCATTGATGAAGCAAATGAAGATGGTTGGGAACTACTCTTACACGGGGAGATGGGGGGATGGGGGGAGGATTCTTGTGTGCAGTGATACATGGGCGGCACGGTGGCACAGTGGTTAGCACTGCTGCCTCACAGCGCCAGAGACCCGGGTTCAATTCCCGCCTCAGGCCACTGACTGCGTGGAGTTTGCACGTTCTCCCCGTGTCCACGTGGGTTTCCTCCCACAGTCCAAAGATGTGCAGGGTCAGGTGAATTGGCCATACTAAATTGCCCGTAGTGTTAGGTAAGGGGTATGGGTAGGTTTCGCTTCGGCGGGTCGGTGTGGACTTGTTGGGACGAAGGGCCTGTTTCCACACTGTAATGTAATCTAATCTAATCCCTATCTCTGACTAGTAAGCCTACATTTCAGGGTAGGCAACAGTCTGAACACTTCAACCCCAGGGCATCAATGTGGACTTCACCAGTTTCCTCATTTCCCCTTCCCCCACCTTACCTTAGTTCCAATCTTCCAGCTCAGCACTGTCCTACCTGCCAATCTCCCTTCCCACTTATCCACTCCACCCTCCCCCCGATCTATCCCCTCCATCCCCATCCACATTCACCTATTGTACTCTTTGCTACCTGCTCCCCAGCACCCGCACCCCCCCAAACCATTTATCTCTCCACTCTGGAGACTTTCTGCCTCTATTCCTGATGAAGGGCTTTTGCCCAAAACATCGATTTTCCTGCTCCTTGGATGCTGCCTGACCTGCTGTGCTTTTCCAGCACCACTCTGATCTAAAGCCTGCATTTCAGTCCCACCTGCTCCAGAGGTGTGTCATAACATGTCTGAATAGGGCGATTAAAAATATCTACACTGAGGAATGCCTGCAGAGTGGTCCTGGAGCTGGGATAATTAACCTCTGACAACTACATTCATTTTCATGATAGATATAATTCCAAAGAATGAGGTATAACACTCAGTTTTGCTAGTGCCCTACTAGGGCAAATGCTGCTGTGGTGTCAATTGAATTTACTCCATCTTCAGCTCTTGAGTTCAGCTCTTTTGACCATGATTGGACAAGGCTATTTTAAGGTCAGGAATTGATTGTCCCTAGTGGAACCAAAATTGAGCTTCAGTGAATTGATTATTTCTGAGTCCACAACACCTTCCATCATTTTGATCATGATTGAGAATGAACTGATAGGGTGGTAACTGGTTAGTTGGATTGTCCTGCTTTTTGCAAATAGACATATCTGGACAACTTTCTATTTTGTCTGGATCATGGCATCATTATAGCTACACTGGAATAGCTTATCGAAGGGTATAGCTAGTTCTGAAGTTCTAGTTTTTGTTACTACCTCCAGATCAGATCCCTGTGGAACACCACTGGTCACCAAGCTCCAGGATGACTACTTCCCATCTACCACCACCCTCTGTTTTCTATGGGCCTGCCAATTCTGTATCTAGACAGCCAAATTTCCCTATATCCCATACCTCCTTACTTTCTGAATGAGCCTACCATGGAGAACCTTATCAAACACCTTGCTAAAATCCATATATACCACATCCACTGCCCTACCTTCATCAATGTGGTTTGTCACATCCTCAAAGAATTCAATAAAGCTTGAGGTATGACCTGCTCCTCATAAAGCCATGCTGATTATCTCTAATCAAACTCTCCTTTTCCAAATAATCATAAATCCTGTCTCTCAGATTTCTCTCCAATAATTTGCCCAATGTAAGACTAACTGCTCTATAATTCCCAGAGTTATCCCTATTCCCTTTCTTGAACAAGAGAATATTTGCCACCCTCCAATCATCTGGTGCTACTCCAGTGGACAGTGAGGATGCAAAGATCATCGCCAAAGGTGCAGCAATCTCTTCCTTCGTTTCCAGTAGTAACCTGGGGTATATCCCATCAGGCCCAGGGGACTTATCTATCCGAAGGTTTTGCAAAATTTCCAGCACATCCTCCCTCTTAATATCAATCTGTTAGAATGTATCAGCCTGTTTCACGCTGTCCTCAAAACAACAAGGTCCCTCTTATTAAGGAGTACCGAAGCAAGGTATTAAGGACTTCCCCTATCTTCTCCAAGTCCAGGCATAAGTTCCTTCCACTATCCCTGATCGGCCCTACTCTCACTCTGGCCATCCTCTTGATCTTCACACAAGTGTAAAATGCCAAGCAGTTTTCCTTAAGCCTACCGACCAAGGCTTTTTCATGTCCCTTCTAGCTCTCCTAAGTTCATTCTTCAGTTCCTTCCTGGCTACCTTGTGACTGTCTAGAGCCCTGTCTGATCCTTGCTTCCTCAACCTTAAGTAAGCTTCCTTCTTTCTCTTGACTTGATGTTCCACATCTCTTGTCATCCAAGTTTCCTTCATCCTACCATTCCTTCTTTGCCTCAGTAGGACAAATCTATCCAGCACTCACAGCAAGTGCTCCCTAAACATTTCTGTTGTGTATTTCCCTGAAAATATCTGATCCCAATTTATGCTCCACAGTTCCTGCCTAATAATTCGTACTCCCCCAATTACTTTCCCATACCATCTGCTCCTATCCCTCTCCTTGATTATACTAAAGGTCTGGGAGTAGTGATCACTATCACCAAATGCTCCCCCACTGAGAGACCGGAGAGCTGACCTGGTCTGTTGCCAAGCACCAAATCCAATATGGCCATCCTTCTAGTTGGCCCATCACATATTGAGGTAGAAAGTCTTCCTGTACACACCTGAAAAAAATTTGCTCTATCTAAACTAACATTCTTAACATTTTCCTGCAACTTGGATACTAAGTCTGTCCACTGGCATGATAACTGACCAAGGCTTCCTTTAATCTATAACAGGAGAAAGTGAGGACTGCAGATGCTGGAGACCAGAGTTGAAAAGTGTGGTGCTGGAAAAGCGCAGCAGACCAGGCAGCATCAGAGGAGCAGTAGAATTGACGTTTCGGGCACAAGCCCTTCTTCAGGAATAAGGCTGGTGTGCCAAGCGGGCTGAGATAAAGTGGGGGGGGGGGCTGGAAATACGATAGGTGGAAGGAGGTGAGGGTGAGGGTGATAGGGCGGAGAGGGGGTGGGGGTGGAGATTAGATTAGATTAGATTACATTACATTACAGTGTGGAAACAGGCCCTT
>NC_057714.1:79899126-79911105 GCF_004010195.1 Chiloscyllium plagiosum
GGCCAAGGACCTGCATGTCCTTGGCAGAGTGGGAGGGGGAGTTAAAGTGTTCAGCCACGGAGCGGTTGGGTTGGTTGGTGCAGGTGTCCCAGAGGTGTTCCCTGAAACGTTCCACAAGTAGGCAGCCTGTCTCCCCAGTGTAGAGGAGACCACATCGGGTGCAGCGGATACAGTAAATGAGGTATGTGGAGGTGCAGGTGAATTTGCAACGGAAATGGAAGGATCCATTGGGGCCTGGGGGGGGGGGGGGGAAGGTGTGGGCGCACGTTTTGCACTATAACAGCCCTATCACCCACACCTGTCAGCCACATTTCAGCACAGGTCACATAACCCATTCATTTTTACCCTATTTTACACAATATCCCAAAACATTGTAATCTTGTAAACCTCATTATTAATATGCTTTAATTCCTTAGTATCTTTCCCTGACCTATTTGAAGTTATGAACAATAATTTCAATGATTTTGGACCAAAGAACTGAGTGCTATATACTGTTGATTTTTTTTGAGTAGGATTGGTAACAATTCTAAAATATTTAGAAGTGACAGAGTTCCAAGGAAGAGTCATATTGAACTTAAAATGTTGATTAGTTTCTCTCTCCACAGATGCTATCACACCTGCTGAGTTTATCCAGAGCTTTCTGTTTGATTTCAGATCTTCAGCATCCATAGTAGTTTGCTTGAATTTTATAGAAGCAACAAATATGTAAAGGCAGAAATCAGCTCATCCTCTTGCAGCTCTATTTCTGTTAGATTTGCTTTAGCCATCTGTGGGATTCATCTACTTGAGACAATTTTTTTCTAAGTGCTGCTCCAGCACAAATAAAATTAGTAATTCTCTACCAATGAAATAGCAATGCAGTAAAAGCAGCTCTTTCATAACCAGAGTCTCAACACATTTTCATATGACTCTTCCATTCTTCTGTAATTTCATAATAGCCCATTGAAAACTGGCTTAATGGCCAGTTTTAACATGTATGCCTTCTCCCCAGAAGTTCTATATAAGGCAAAGAATACCATTTGGAATGGATTATGCCATTTAATACTGGGAAGCAGTTGCTGCTTCCCATTACCGAATGGAGTTATGACAAATTTGCATAATGCACACAATGAGCAAATAGGCTGTGGTGAGATACCCCATGAATGGCAAATCATCTCAAATTGCTTAATGAAAGCAACATCTCGCACTTACACAATTTACTTTATAAGGTTACTGGATTTGCACATTAAACTCAGTACAGAAAGACATATGTACCATTTTAATGATTGGCAATCAACCTCTGACCTATAAATTAACAATAAAATATGTGGAACCTCATTACTCAGGAATTTCTCCAATTGCTGTTGTTTAAAATAGTCTGAAAATAATCTTACTTTTCCTGTCTCTCATTTCTCTGTCCGTTCAGTTTTCCTTCTTCTGGATTTCTCTCTTTTTATATGGGGACACTACATTTTTTTGTCCACAAAGCACCAATGTGGCCAATTGAATATTTAGAAGTAAAGCCTGTTAAAGGCAATGCTAACATCAAAAAGTGAAAGGGCTTTAGGGAGAGGAAGAGGGGATTACATTCAAATGGAATTGGAGGAGGATATAAAGCACTGTGTCCCACGTGGTACATGGATTTCTCTTTCTGTATCTGAATTGACACTGAATTCACCTAGGTTCAGTCCTTCCTGTTTGTTTCTCAATCCTTTAATCCTGTTGGTTATGGTGATACATTATTGGTCCCACATTACCCATTACCTCTGCTGTGAACTGAACAATTTTCGGACAAAAATTAAACAAACATGCCTAAGTCTGAGCACTTCAGGGATGGTGAGTGGGGGCTCTGGCGGAAAAGGGGAGAATTATCAGGGATAAGGTGGAGAACAGGTGAGGTAGAATGCTGGAAAAGGTGTGGAGACATTGCAAAAATGCATTGGGTGCTGGGCTGGAGAGATCTTTTGGGAAAGGAGTGGTGAGGGACTGGAGGAGAGGAGAGGGAGTTAGGGATGAGATGGAGTTGGGGAGGAGGTATTAGTGGAGAGACCAGTGCTGGGGTAGGGTGAGAATGGGGAGGTGACAACATTTGGCAGGATGCAAAAGGATCAGGTCAGGAAGCTGGATAAGGGGTGAATGGGGAGGAGACTGCAAAAAAAGTGAGGCAGACTGGACAAATGGGTGGTAATTAATAGAAGAGAGAGGGCATGGGGAGAAAGGTGAGTTTTAGAGGCAAGAGGCAGTAAGGGTGGATGTTAGAGGCTGGAAAAGGGATAGGAATGGAGGGACTTAGCGACTGCAAAAAAAGTCAGGGAGGGGCTTAGAGGGCAGAAAAGGGCGTGGAAATGGGAGAGGAAGGGAAAGATTAAGAAAGGGAGTATTGAAGGGGAAGAGAAGTAGCAGTGAAGACACCTGGAGAGGAGAAGAGACTCGGAGGTGGAGGTGAGGAAGAGACTGGAGGGTGGCAGCGAGAGGGGAAAGAGATTTGGGTTTGGCGGTGTTGGGGTGTGGGCAGGTGGTTAGTGAGGCGGAGGACGGTTTTACCAAAAGCCCTGGGGGTGCGGAGCTCACATTCCAACACGGTGGCAGTAAACAAGGTGAAGCCGCCCAAAAGGGGAGGACCGGGGCGGGGAACCGGAGCAGGAACCGAGTGTTTTCCAGAAAGGTCTCGGCCGAGACGATGTACCTTTGATGTGGAGAAACCTCTGGTCTTCAGTGGAGCGGCGCTGACGTAATGGGGATAAAGTTAGGCCCGAGTGTCGCAGTTGGAATTAGAGCGAGCAGGCGGGAGTGAGTGAACGAGGGGGATCCGATCGGATCCCATCGCCATCTTCTATCCACCGGTTCGGGCTGTTCCGGGAGCTGGTGATGACAGCGGCTATTTTTAACCGCCATCGTCAGCCGGAGGCCGCTATAAAAGGGGCCGCAGCTGCGACATGCACCTTTACAGCAGCGTGTTAACGCACTACCCCGGCGCCGCCTTCAAAGTGCCCACTACAGGGGTAGAGAAAGCGCCTGCTGAGAGCCCGAGTGTCGGAGTGAAGACTGAGCCCGCCTCTGCCGCCGCTTCCTCCTCTGCTGCCGCCGCCATGCCCGCCTTCTCGTCATGCGAACTGCTGCCCCCGGGCCCGGCTCCATCATCTGCATCCCCGGCCTCCCTCATCTACACTTCCACCGCCAGGATCCCCCTGCGGCCGCTCGAGAGGATGGTGCCGATCCAGATCCTGAGCGAGAGAGCGCAAGCCGAGCTACCGGCTCCAGCCCATCAGGGACGGGGCGCCTGGGCGGAGGACATCCTGGCGGAAGGATCGCGGAAAGTTTCAGCCTGGCCCCAGGATCGGATCCCGGGCGACGGCCTGCAGCGGCGGGCAGAGACGAACTTGCAGGCGGCCTCGGAAGGGCCGGAGACCGCCTTCGACCTGTCGGACGGTGAGAGCACCGAGCGGGGGTACCAGGACTGGGTCGGGCCTGGGCCTGGGCCTGAGTGCCGGGCTCCGGAGGCCGATGAACAGCAGAGTAGCCGCCCCTGGCAACTCGACGGTGGCTTCAGGACGGTGGACCTGGTGGTGGAGAACAGGGCGGAGAAAAACGACAAGGTGGCGCGTTACCTGGCAGAGGTGGAGAAGCAGAACAGTTACCTGCGGGAGCGACAGAAGTACAGGTTCCATATTATTCCAGACGGCAACTGTTTGTACAGGGCCGTCAGTAAAGCTGTGTACGGCGACCAGAACATGCACAAGGAGCTGAGAGAGCAGACAGTCCATCACATCGCAGATCACTTGGACGAGTTTAACCCCATCATCGAAGGGGACGTTGGGGAGTTTTTAATCAACGCTGCCCAGGATGGGGCCTGGGCTGGTTACCCAGAGCTACTTACTATGAGTCAAATGCTGAACGTTAATATATACTTGACGACAGGAGGTAGCCTGGAAAGCCCAACCGTTTCCACCATGGTGCACTGTCTCGGCCCAGAAGATCAATCAAAATCCAGCATATGGTTGAGTTGGTTAAGCAATGGACACTACGATGCTGTGTTTGATCAGTCTCTACCCAACCCAGAGTATGAAACCTGGTGCACGCAAACACATGTTCAGAGGAAACGAGACGAGGAGTTAGCGAAGTCCATGGCAGCTTCTCTTTCAAAAATGTACATTGAGCAAAATGGATGTTTTTAAGTGATTTTTTTTCCTCCCTAATACTACTATTGATAAAAGGTTCCGTTCAGAACCTAAGACTTTGTGCATAAGCTGATGAAACTGATATGAGCAAGCCTAGTAAGAAGTAGAAATGTAAAGGTTGTTAATATGGTTCTTATTTATATTTATATGCTTACACATTGATTGGGCTAACAGCACTTTAAAACGGATCATAAAATCAACTCTAAGTAACGCCTTAATTAAATGTGTGAATTCCTAAATGTTTTACCAAATGTTTGAGCTCAAACTAATGAAGGTTGCGGGGCACCTGAATTTTTAATCAGGTTTATTGGAAATAAGAGACCATAGGATTGAATGGGACTGCATTGTCTCATTAGGCAAGTTTTTTTTTAAAAAATTTAAACTTCTGATGTTTGGAAACAACTGATGTTTAATCTCTGCTTTGGAGAGTTTTTTTCTGAAGAATGCTTTTTTTAAGAGACTTTTTATTGCAATTTTTTTTGCAATTGCTGGTTTGTTACTGTCATACCTCCTTCATTACGTTCTGTATTTGGTATTCGGGCAGGTGGCTGGTTGCCACTAAATTGCCACCTTGATTTTATAATTGGTTAGATAAGAGATTTCTGATCTTTATAGTTTAGCTATCATTACTAACATTTGTTACCATCTGTTTCTTACCATTTCACTGACTTTTTTTATATGCTGTCCAAGATGTATTGACTTCCTAAAGTGGTTTGCAGGGTCAAACTTGTAACCAGTTTGCAATTACTGTATTTGTATTGATTGTAAAGTTATTAATCAACATGGAATGAATAAAAGTTATGTAACATTTCTCAAGCAGTTATTAGTGTGAAATATTTATTCTCTCATTAGAAACAGAGGGCTTTTGCTATGACACTCCACTAAAACTTAATTTTAATATAGATTGAACTTTGTGGAAGAATATAAATAAAATCTCCAGTTTAAGATTCTAATTTCAACACTGGTAAAAGTGTTAGATTATTCAAACCAGAAGACCTTCAGTAATGTTAAGTTATATTGTTTTCTGTTCTACATTGGGTGATTGATTACTGATTTTTGAACAGTTCAGTATTAGTAAACCTAAAGAATGGAGGAAACATGTTCAGCTTATATGTGGATCTGTACTATATGGAGCAGCTATTTTAAAATTGGAGTAATTTTTCTGTACATGCTACATAATATGAAGCTATTTAAATTAATGCTTCAGCTATCAGTCTGGTATTTTGTACAGAGTACAGTGATAACCTCTACAAATGTTTAGCAAATATACTACACTCTGAATATCACATACTTTGTCATTAACTAAAAGAGTGACTTGCAATAAATAGCATTAGATGTACCATGTTATGATTTTAAAGGCACTCCCTGAAAGCATATGGAAGCAGATTCAGTTGTACGTATAA
Source organism: Chiloscyllium plagiosum (assembly GCF_004010195.1). Taxonomy (NCBI): domain Eukaryota; kingdom Metazoa; phylum Chordata; class Chondrichthyes; order Orectolobiformes; family Hemiscylliidae; genus Chiloscyllium; species Chiloscyllium plagiosum. The sequence continues at coordinate 79,904,687 of NC_057714.1, forward strand.
ATGGGAAATGGATGCATGCTTGTAAAGCAGAGTGTTGCAAGCTAGGAGAAAGTGCAGGCAAATGAAATTCATTGGATAGCTCTTAGAGCTGGTTCAAGTCTTCTTTGCTGCATTATATTATATCTTTTTTTTCAAAATAATTGAAATGAATTAATGTAAATAGTTTACGCCAGTAGAGGTTTCCCATCATATGCAAGTGTATTAGTTATGTTTTCATCTTCTAAAGATTTTTCTTTAATTCTTCAAGGCGATTACACCAAAAACTGGTTAGTGATGTAATGCTTGTGACTCATTTGTCAAGTGGCTGTTAACCACCTTTTGGAGATGGTAAAACAGTAACACTTCTATCTGGGCAACATGTACTCCATTGAAATGTCGATCAATCTTGTAATAAATACTGGAGTCTCTGGCCAAAGGGATAAAACTGTCATGAGTAATATAGTAGTGGCTCTGTATTGCTTTGTGTAGTGTTATTAGCCATAAAACCAATTCAAGCAGAATAGCTCAACTCCTCATCTCACTGCAAGGCAGGTACCACTAAAATCATACAAGTGATCCCACAAATGTTTGTTAAATGGTAATTACAGCCTAAGGTGAATTTCTGAGGCTACTGACTATTGAAGTCTGTGAATATCATATGATCTTTCTCAAGGGTCTCTCACTCATGCATTAAGAACAAATTGAAGTAACAAAATGTCAAAGGCAAATAAAGTTATGAAAACCAGCCCTTGCAAGCTTAAAAAGATCGGCAGTCCTTCAGAATCTCTCAAGTTAGCTATTTATTTCTACAACCACACAAACGGCTATATGTCACTTTTTCAAAGTTCATACAAGTTATATAAATAGGGTTTTCATATATCAACCTTTATTACAAGTTGAGATAAGGCAAATGTAAGTCTATTAATGGGAGGGAAGTATATACTCATGTATGAAACATTTAATGATTATGATCTGTATTTCACTTAGGAAATAATGTTTTTAAAATAAAGGAAGCCTTATTTGAAGAGAAGTACAAATCAGTCTATCTCTTCTCCCTGCTTGGGCTATAATAATTTTGGAGTGGGAGGGAGGATTTGGTTGCATGGAAACTTATGGCAAAAGTTAAATGGGGAGGACCAAGAACAAGTAATAGGACATAGATTCCTGACCCTTTCCATACTAACTTCAGCCACAATGGATAAGGGAACAACTGTGAGAAAAGGGCAGGCAATGCAGAACTGAGGGTGTTGTACTTAAATGCAATAAGTATATGATAAAAGGTAATTAAGTTTGTAATGCAGATTCAAATCGGTAGGTCCGATGTTGCTGAAAGGGGATCTGTAAAGGAAAACATGATGGAAATTGAGTACAAGACTCCTAGAGAAATCAGGATGTGAGTAAGTAAATAAATCTGGAATAGAAAAAGCATGTAAGAACATCATTTCCATAATCATGGGGTCTTGGTGTGCAGTGTGACTGAAAATCAGGTTGGTAGTGGATCTCAAGAAAATAAATTTTTGAAATGCCTACGAAATGGATTTTGAAGTAGCTTGTGGTACACTCCACTAGGGAACGTATTCTGGATTTGGTGGTGTGTGAAGTGGCTGACTTGATTAGGGAGCTTAAGGTGAAGGAACCCCTAGAGGGCAGAGACCATATGAGTTCACCCTGCAATTTGAAAAGGACAAGCTGGAATCAGCTATAACATCATTACAACTGAGCAAAGATAACTACAAAGATGTAAGGGAGGAGCTGTCCTGGGTTGATTGGATGGGGAGCTGAAGAGGGAAGACAGTGAAGCAGCATTGGCAAGAGTGTCTGAGGGTTATTTGAACAAATTGCACAACAGGAATTCATCCGAAGCAAGCAGAATCATACAAAGTGGAGCATGAGGTAACCATGGGTGACAAGGGAAGTCAGAAACAGCATAAAAACAAAAGAAAGCATACAATGTGGTGAAGATTAATGGGAAGCCTTTAAAAACCAGCAAAGAATTAAAAAAAAAGAAATAAGGTTGGAGAAGATGAAAGTTGAGAGCCAGCTAGTAATATAAAAGAGTTTTTTAGATATATAAAAGGTGGGAGAGGCAAGAGCAGACATTGGAATGCTGGAAAATTAGGCAGGAGAACAAGTAATGAGGAACATAGAAATGAACGAGAAATTGAATGAGTATTTTGCATCAGTTTTCACAATGGAAGATACCAGCAGCATACCAGAACTTGAAGAGAGACAGAGGTGAGTGTAGTGGTCATCAATAAGGAGATTTTGGCGATGCTGAAAGGTCTGAAAGTAGATAATATGGATCATATGGAATACTCTCTACCCCCATCCCCAACCCTCCAAAGAGTTCTGAAGCTCAAGGCTGAGAAGATTTAGAGATGTTGGTGATGATCTTGCAGGAATGACTGGAATCAGAGAGGGTCCCAGTGGATTGGAACACGGCTAATGTAACACTCCTATTTAAGAATGGAGGGAGACAGAAGGGAAACTCGGCCGGTTAGCCTGATCTTGGTAACTGGTAATATTTTCAAATTCATTATTATGGATGAGACTGCAGAGTGCTTGGAAGTCCTTGGTAAAATAGATCTGAGTCAGTGTGGCTTCATCAATGAAGGTCATGCCTGACAAATCTGCCAGAATTCTCTGAGGCGGTATCGAGTCAGTTACAGAACTGAGAGTCAGTGGACGTAATTTATTCATATTTTTAAAGACCTTTGACGATGCTGCACAGGAGACTGCTAAACAAGATAAGAGTCCAAGATTTTAGGGGCAAGATAATGGCATGGATACAGGATTGGCTGACTGGCAGAAGTCAGGGAGTAGGGATAAAGGTGGCTTTTTCAGGATGGCAGTTGGTGACTAGTTTTGCAGGAGTCCATGTCATGAGCGCATCTCTTCAGATTATATATTTACAATCTGGACAAATGAACTGAGGGCATTGTTGCTATGTTTGCAGATGACAAAAGAAAGTTGGAGGGGCAGGTAATGCTGAGGAAACTGGGGGTACTACAAAAAGATTTGGACAGGCTAGGGGAATGAGGGGCAAAGATGTGGCAGATGGAATACACTGTGGGAAAGTGTGAGGTTATGCACTTTGATAGAAAGAATAGAGACACAGACTGTTTTCTGAACGGGGAAAGACTTCGGAAATATGAAGCACAAAGGGACTTGGGAGTCCGAGTTCAAGATTCTCTTCAAGGTTAGTATGCAGATTCAGGTGGCAGGAAGGCACAAGCAGTTTCACATTCATTTCAAGTGGGTTGGAAGACAAGAGAAAGAATGTACAGCTATGGCTGTACAAGGTTCTGGTCAGACCGTGTTTGGAATTTGGAACACCTTTGTGCCCCAAATCTAAATAAGATGTGCTGGCATTGGAGGGAGTTCAGAGGAAGTTTACAAGAATGATCCCAGAGATGAAGGGCTTGTCACATGAGGAGCATTTGAGGACTCTCAGTCTGTACTTGATGGAGTTTAGAAGAATGAGGGGGAAATTTAATTGAAACTTACAGATTACTGAGTGGCTTTGATAGAGTGGATGTACACTGTATATCTCTGGCATAAGAGTAAAACAGGGAAGGTGGTACAATGATGGCTAACAAGAGAATTAAGGGATGGTGTAAAAGCCAAAGAGAAGGTATATAAATTGGCCAGAAAATCTGAGGACTGGAAGAAATTTAAAATTCAGCATAGGAGGACATCTGGTTTCATTTGGAAGGGGAAAATCGAATATGAGAGTGAGCTTATAGAAAATATAAAAACTAACTGCAAAAGCTTCTGTAAAAAGAAAATGACTGATGAAGACAAATGTAGATCCCTTACAGAGGTTAGAATCAGGTGAATTCATAAAAACAACAAAGAGTTGGCAGACTAGTTGAATTACTTCGGATCTGTCTTCACTAAGGAGGATATAGGGGGAATGCTCGGGGACAGAGGGTCAAACATGTAGGAGGAACTGAAGGAAATCCTTATTAGTTAAGAAATGGTTTTGGGGATTTTGATGGCATTAAAACCTGAGAAATCCCCAGGGCTTGATGCCTTGCATCCCACAGTAATTGAGGAAGTGGACTTGGAAATAGCAGACACATTGATCAATTTCCAGCATTCTGTAGACTCTGGAAGACTTCTAATGGACTGGAGGTAGCTAATGTAATTCCACTTTTTAAAAGAGAGAGAAGATGGGGAATTATAGGCCAGTTAGCCTGACATCAGTGGTGAAAATACTGGAGTCAATTATAATGAATGTAATAACTGAGCATTTAGAAAGCAGTGATAGGATCGGTCCAAGTCAGCATGGATTCACTACAGGAAAATCATGCTTGACAAAGCTACTGCAACGTTTTGATGATGTGACCAGAGAGTGGACAAGGGTGAATTAGGGGATGTTGTATATCTGGAGTTTCAAAAGGCTTTTGACAAGGTCACATACAAATTGAAAGCTCATGGTATCGGAGGTATTGTATTAACACAGATAGAGATTTGGTTGGCAGATAGGAAGCAGGGAGTTGGAATAAATAGGTCCCTTTCAGAGCAATAGGCAGGGATGAGTAGGATTCAGTGTTCACAACATGCTTCCCACATCTAGCCTGTCCAGTCTCATCAGGATTTTATATGTTTCCAAATCTGCAGATGACACTAAGCTGGGTGACAGTGTGTTCTGTGAGGAGGAGTAACTTGGATAGGCTGAGTGAGTGGGCAAATGCTTGGTAAAGGCAATATAATGTGGATAAATGTGAGGTTATAAGTTTTGGTGGCAAAAATAGGAAGGCAGAATATTACCAGAATGGTGCCAGTTTAGAGAAAGGTGAGGTGCAATGAGACCTGACTGTCATGGTGGAACAGTCACTGAAGGTTGGCATGCAGGTGTAGCAGGCAGTGAGGATAGCTAATGGCATGCTAGCCTTCACAGTGGGAGGATTTCAGTATAGGAGTAGGAATGTCTTGCTGCAGTTTACGTCGCCTTGATGAGGCCACAAACCTTGAGTATTGTGTGCAGTTTTGGTCTCCTAGTCTGAGGAAGGACATTCTTGCTATTGAGGGAGTCCTACTATCGTTCACCAAACTGTTTCCCCAGGATGGCATAATTGACATTTGAAGAAAGACTGCATTGACTGGGCTTGTACTCACTGGAATGTAGAAGGATGAGGGGGACATCTTATAGAAACATATAAAATCCTGATGAGACTGGACAGGCTAGATGTGGGAAGCATGTTCCCGCTGTTGGAGAAGTTCTGAACTAGGGGTCACAGTCTAAGAATAAGGGGTAAGCCGTTCAGGACTGAGATGAGAAAGAGTTTCTTCACTCACAGAGTTGTGAACCTGTGAAATTCACTACTACAGTGTTGTTGTGGTCAGTTCATTAGATATATTCAAGCGGGAGTTGGACATGGCCCTCACAGCTAAAGGGATCAAGGGGTATGGAGAGAAAGTGGGACTGGGACAGTGAGATTGCATAATCATCCATTATCATATTGAATGGTGGTGCAGGCTGAAAGGGTTAAATGGGCTACTTCTGCACTTATTTTCTAAATTTCTATGGTTTCAATAATAGGAGAGATGAGAAATCGAAGGGACCACTTCAGAGTGAAGGTATATGCCTTTAGAGCTGAGATGAGGAGGAATTTCTTCAGCCAGGATGGTTAATCTGTGGAATTTGTTACAGCAGAAGGCTGTGGAGGCTAAGTCAATGAGTTTATTTAACACTGAGATAGATAAGTTCTTGTTTGATAAAGGAATCAGGGTTACAGAGAGAAGGCAGGAGAATGGAGTTGAGAAGCATATCAGCCATGATCAAATGGCAAAACAGATCTGATGGGCCAAATAGCCTAACTCTGCTCCTGTATCTTATGGTCTCTTACGGTCAATTAAAAACAACATGCTTTGAAATTTGAAACTATTCAAGGTACTAAGATCTGCTTGCGCAAAAAAAAACTATACATTTTTATCGTCTGTGAAACTGATTTTCTAAACACCGTATCTACAGGACGTGATCATATAATGTATTTAGAGTCATAGAATCATAGAGATGTACAGCATGGAAACAGACCCTTCGGTCCAACCTGTCCACGCCGACCAGGTATCCCATCCCAATCTAGTCCCACCTGCCAGCACCTGGCCCATATCCCTCCAAAACCTTCCTATTCATATACACATCCAAATGCCTCTAAAATGTTGCAATTGTACCAGCCTCCACCACATCCTCTGGCAGCTCATTCCATACACGTACCACCCTCTGCGAGAAAAAATTGCCCCTTAGGTCTCTTTTATATCTTTCCCTCTCTCACCCTAAACCTATGCCCTCTAGTTCTGGACTCCCCAATCCCAGGGAAAAGACTTTGTCTATTTATCCTATCCATGCACCTCATAATTTTGTAAACCTCTATAAGGTCACCCCTCAGCCTCCGACGCTCCAGGGAAAACATCCTCAGCCTGTTCAGCCTCTC
>NC_057714.1:79919708-79938275 GCF_004010195.1 Chiloscyllium plagiosum
TCCGGAGGTTATGACCCTTGAGGACCTGTGCTTCAATTTCCTGCCTAGTGCTTCGTAATGCCTAAACAGGTCCTCCACCCTAGTCTTGCCTATGTTGTTGGTACCCACGTGGACCACAACAACTGGATCCTCCCCCTCCCGCTCCAATATCCTTTCAAGCCGGTCGGAGATGTCTCGCCCCCTGGCACTGGGCAGGCAACACACCATGCGAGACTCCCGATCCGGCTTGCAATGGATACTATCTGTCCCCCTAATTATAGAATCCCCTATAACCACTACTTGTCTATTAGCTCCCCCCTCTTGAATGGCCTTCTGGACCATGGTGCCTTGGTCAGTTGGCTCATCCTGTCCAGAGCCCTTTTCCTCATCCGAACAGGGAGCAAGAATCTCGTACCTGTTGGACAAGGTCAAGGGCTGAGGCTCCTCCACTCCTGAACTCCGGTTCCCCCTACCTGCCTCACTTACAGTCACACTCTTTTGTGTCTGATCACTAGCTGAATGTGAATTACTTAATCTCCCAGGTGTGACTGCCTCCTGAAACAAAGCATCCAGGTAACTCTCCCCCTCCCGGATGTGCCGCAGTGTTTGAAGCTCAGATTCCAGATCATCAACTCTGATCCGGAGTTCTTCCAGCAACCAACACTTGCTGCAGATGTGGTCACTGCCGTTCACAGCAGCTCCCACATCATACAGCAACATCACATCATCTGCCCAGCCATAGAGTTAAGAAGAATCCAAAGGGATTTTACAAATACATCAAGGACAAAAAAGTAACTAGGGAGAGAACACTCTGCAAGGCCACCTATAGGTGGAACAACAGGAGATGGAGGAGATACTAAATGAGTATTTTGCATCAGTGTTTACAGTGGAGAAGGACATGGAAGATAGAGAACATGGGAAAATAAATAGCGACATCTTGAAAAATCTCCATTTTACAGGAGAGGTGGTGCTGGATGTCGTGAAATGCATAAAAGTGGATAATTCCCCAGAACCTGATCAGGTATACCCGAGAACTCTGTGGGAAGCTAGGGAAGTGATTGCCGGACCCCTTGCTGAAATATTTGTATCATCGATAGCCACATGTGAGGTACCGGAAGATTGGAGGCTGGCAAACATGGTGCCACTATTTAAGAAACGTGGTAAGGAAAAGCCAGGGAACTATAAAGCAGTGAGCCTAACATTGGTGGTAGGCAGGTTATTGGAAGGAATTCTGATGGACAGAATTTGCATATTTTTGGAAAGGCAAGGACTGATTAGGGATAGTCAACATGACTATATGCTTGGGAAATAGTGTCTCGCTAACTTGATTGTGTTTTTTGAGGAAGTAACGGAGAGGATTGATGACGGCAGAGCAGTGGATATGATCTATATGGACTTCAGGAAAGCATTTGACAAGGTTCCTCATGTTAGACTGATTAGTAAGGTTATATCATATGGAATACAGGGAGAAGTAGCCATTTAGATACAGAACTGGCTTGAAGGTAGAAGGTAATGGTGGAGGGTTGTTTTCAGACGGGAGGCCTGTGCTCAGCAGTGTGCCGCAAGAATCGGTGCTGGGTCCACTACTTTTTGTCATTTATGTAAATGATTTGGATGTGAACATAGAGGTACAGTTAGTAAGTTTGCAGATGACACCAAAATTGGAGGTGTAATAGACTGCAAAAATTGTTATCTCAGAGTACAACGGGACCTTGATCAGGTGGGCCAATGGGCTGAGGAGTGGCAGCTGGAGTTTAATTTAGATAATTGTGAGGTGATGCATTTTGGAAATGCAAATTAGGGCAGGACTTGTGCACTTAATAGTAAGGTCCTGGGGAGTGTTGCTGAACAAAGAGGCTTTGGAGTGCAGGTTCATATTTCCTTGAAAGTGGAGTCACAGGTAGAGAGGATAGTGAAGAAGGTGTTTGGTATGTTTGCCTTTGTTGGTCAGTGCATTGAGTGTAGGAATTGGGTGGTCATATTGCGGCTGTACAGAACAGACTGTTTTTGGAATACTGCGAGCAATTCTGGTCTCTTTCCTATTGGAAGGATGTTGTGAAACTTGAAAGGGTTCTGAAAGATTTATAGGGATGTTGCCAAGATTGAAAGGCTTGAGCTATAGAGAGAGGCTGAATAGGGAGCGACAGTTATTCCTGAAGCGTCAGAGGCTGAGGGGTGATATTATAGAGGTTTATAAAATTGTGAGGAGCATGGATTAGATAAATAGGCAAGTATTTTCCCTGGGATCGGGGAGTCCAGAACCAGATGGCATAGGTTTAGGGCGAGAGGGGAAAGATTTAAAAGGGACAACTTTTTCCAGCAGACAATGGTGCATGTATGCCAGCGGAAGTGCTGGAGGCTGATACAATTACAACATTTAAAGTCATTTGGATGGGTATATGAATAGGAAGGCTTTGGAAGGATATGGGCCAAGTGCTAAAAAATGGAATTAGATTAATTTAGGATATCTAGTCAGCATGGATGAGTTGGACCGAAGGGTCTGTTTCCATTCTGTACAGTTCTATGATTCTATGACTAAGAGGCAACCTCTTCTTAACCTCCATGTTAAACACCATTTGGAAGAATATTTGAATCAAGCAAGGGCACATAATCCCTTCTGTATAGGGGATTTCAAAGTCCATCAGAGAGTGCTTGAATGGAACTGTTACTGGTTGAGTTGCAAGCCCTGAGGGACATGTCTGCCACAGACCTGCAGCAGGTGATAAGTGAATCAAAATGAGGGAAAAATCTGCTCATTTCACCAACCTACTTGATGCAAATGCAACTATCCTTGGCAGTGTTGGTTTAAGTGACCACTACACAATCCTTGGTGCTTCGGAACAGGAGTAGGCCATTCTGCCCATCAAGCCTTCTCCACCATTCATTCTGGTTATGGCTGATCAAACTGTAAATGCCTTTTACACACTTGTACATCTCCATAACTGTGCATGCTGGTAATCAATAATATATCAGTGTCTACCTTAAACATACTCAGTGATTGAGCTTCTGTAGCCTTCCGTTGTAGAGAATTTCAAGGTACACAACCATCTGAATAAGACCATAAAACGTAGGAACAGAAGTAGGCCATTCAGCTCAGTGAGTCTGCTTTGCCATTCAAGGAAATTGTAGCTGATCTGATAATCCATTAAAAAAAACTGCAGATGCTGAAAATCTGAAGAAAAATGATAAATTGCTGGAGAAACTCGACAGGTCTGGCAGCATCTGTGGAGAGAATGCAGAGTAATGTTTCAACTCCAGTGACCCTTCATCAGAAGTCCTAGATATAACAGGAGGTAATGAGGGCAAATAACAAAGATAGTACATCAATCATGGATGACTTTAATATGTCACATGTATACCAGAATTAAGACTTCTAATATAGTCATAGAGTCCTGGAGATGGACAGCATGGAAACAGACCCTTCGGTCCAACCTGTCCATGCCGACCAGTTATCTCAACCCAATCTAGTTCCACCTGCCAGCACCCGGCCCATATCCCCCTAAACCCTTCCTATTCATATACCCATCCAAATGCCTCTTAGATGTTGCAATTGTACCAGCCTCTACCACATCCTCTGGCAGCTCATTCCATATACGTATCACCCTCTGCGTGAAAAAGTTGCCCCTTAGGTCTCTTTTATATCTTTCCCCTCTCGCCCTAAACCTATGCCCTCTAGTTCTGGACTCCCCGACCCCAGGGAAAAGACTTTGTCTATTTACCCTATCCATGCCCCTCATAATTTTATAAACCACTATAAGGTCACCCCTTAGACTCCGTCGCTTCAGCCTCTCCCTGTAGCTCAGATACTCCAACCCTGGAAACATCCTTGTAAATCTTTTCTGAACCCTTTCAAGTTTCACAACATCTTTCCGAGAGGAAGGAGACCAGAATTGCACGCAATATTCCAACAGTGGCCGAACCAATGTCCTGTACAGCCACAACATGACCTTCCAATTCCTGTACTTGATACTCTGACCAATAAAGGAAAGCATACCAAATGCCTTCTTTACTATCCTATCTACCTGTGACTCCACTTTCAAGGAGCTATGAACTTGAACTCCAAGGTGTCTTTGTTCAGCAACACTCTCTAGGACTTTACCATTAAGTGTATAAGTCCTGCTAAGATTTGCTTTCCCAAAATGCAGCACCTCACATTTATTGAATTAAACTCCATTTGCCACTTCTCAGCCCATTGGTTCATCTGGTCCAGATCCTGTTGTAATCTGAGGTAACCCTCTTCGCTGTCCACTACACCTCCAATTTTGGTGTCACCCGCAAACTTACTAACTGTACCTCTTATGCTTGCATCCAAATCATTTATGTAAATGACAAAAAGTAGAGGGCCCAGCACCGATCCTTGTGGCACTCCACTGGTCACAGGCCTCCAGTCTACAAAACAACCCTCCACCATCACCCTCTGTCTTCTACCTTTGAGCCAGTTCTGTATCCAAATGGCTAGTTCTCCCTGTATTCCATGAGATCTAACCTTGCTAAGCAGTCTCCCATGGGGAACCTTGTCGAACGTCTTACTGAAGTCCATATAGATCACATCTACTGCTCTGCCCTTATAAATCTTCTTTGTTACTTCTTCAAAAAACTCAATCAAGTTTGTGAGACATGATTTCCCATGCACAAAGCCATGTTGACTATCCCGAATCAGTCAAATTGGATTCAGTCTCTCTTCATATATCAGTCCTTCCCTCCAAAGAATTAGTCTGGTAAACATTCATTGCTCTCCCTGCTTAGCCAGAACATCTTTCCAGAGACAAGGAGGCCAGTTCCCTGACATGGATAGAGAACCAGTTGACGGACAGAAAACATAGAGTAGGAATAAATAGGTCTTTTTCCGAATGGCAGGGAATGACTAATGGGGTTGCACAGGGATCAGTGCTTGAACATTATTTATTCACAATAATATCTCCATGTTTACAGAGGACACAAAGCTAGATGGGAGGGTGAATGATGAAGAGGATGCAGAGATGCTTTGGTGTGATTTGGAAAAGCTGACTGTGTGGGAAAATTCATGGCAAATAAAGTATAATGTGGATAAATGTGAGATTATTCACTTTGGTAGCAAAAATAAAAAGGTAGGTTATTATCTAAATTACGATGGTTTGGGAAAGGGGAGATTCAGTGAGAAGCTGGGTGTCCTCAAAATTAAGCATATAGGTGCAGCGGGTGGTGAAGAAGACAAATTGGCCTTCACAGTGAGAGGATTTGGGTGTAGGAGCAGAGGCTTGTTGTAATTCTGTAGGAACTGAGTGCAACCACACTGGAGTATTGTGTGCAGTTTTAGTCTCCTTATCTGAGGAAGGATGTTCTGGCTATGGAGGGAGTTCAATACGCGTTTACCAGACTGATTCCTAGGATGGCAGGACTGACATTTGAGGAGAAGTTGAAGGTTAGGATTATAGTTGCTTGAGATTAGGAGAATGTAAGGGTTATGGAGAGGGATATTCATAGAAACCTATAAAATTCTAACTACCAACAAGGTGGATGCAGGAAGGATATTCCCAATGGTGGATGAATCCAGAAGCAGAGGTCGTGCTCTAAGGATAGGAGGCAAACCATTTAAGACTGAGATGACGAGCGATTTCTTTACCGAGACAGTGGTAATACTATGGAATCGACTCCCATAAAAGATAGCTGATGCCAAAGCAAGATATGATTTCCAGAAGGAGTTGAATATAACACTGGGGGCTAAAGGTCTCAAAGAGTATGACGAGAAAGTGGAAACAGCTGGTTGATCAGCCATGATCATTGTGAATGATAGTGTAGGCTCAGAGGACCAAATAGCATATTCCTGCTCCTATTTTCTATGTTTCTAAAACATTTTTTTTGGCACAAGAACAAATATTGGAAGATGGAAGATTATTAAGATACCTGACAGAGATTTATTATGCTGGATCGCAGAGCCAGACCTGAGCATTCCAATTAAAACCATCTACGATACTACTTACTAAACCTTAGTCCCTCTAGTCACAACCAGCACAATGTGCAAAAAAGGGTGTGTCACCAGTCCAGTCCATCACAATCCCTTTCACTCTAGCCCAGGTGCTGTTCTGCTCTTGAAGTCCTCCTTAAATTGCTTCACCAGGTCACTGACTCAGAAAGTTATTATGTTCCTGAAATCTTGATTAAAGCTGCAAACATATCAATAAACTGAACTAAAAATATAATCTATTCAATAGAATAGCTATTTAAATCCGCAAATTTCTCAGCTATGTATTGTCTAATTTAAAGTCACCTTGCTGATTTCATGTCAATCTTGATATTGAGTATAGTATCAACTTGAATTAGGTAGCATCCAACTGAGTTTTGTGACATACTTAAGTTGCCTGACAGTTGGGAAATAAAGAACATCTCCTGGTTAAATTGAGGACTAATACATTGTTGTCAACCATAAAAAGCAAGTCCGACATTCATAGGCAGAAATGCATACTGGGTTCTAGTACATTATTGAGTTGTCAGTTATGAGTGATGACTCGGGAATCTCATGATGCAAAACTGAGAATGTGATCATTTTGGAGGAAAAGATGGAAAGGCAAATATGAGGATAAGATTAGAGTGGTGCTGGAAAAGCAAAGTAGGTCATGCAGCATCCGAGGAGCAGGAAAATTGACGTGTTGGATGGGAACCCTTCATCAGGAAGGGCTCCTGCCCGAAACATCGATTTTCCTGCATCTCAGATGCTGCCTGACCTACGTGCTTTTCCAGCACCACTCTAATGTCGACTTTGATCTCCAGCACCTGCAGTCCTCACTTTCACCAAGTATGAGGATAAGTCCAACAAAAAGTATGGCACAACATGTATGAGTCTAATGGCCTTTTTCTGACCCCAGTGTCAGGCTTCCCACAATGAATATTAAATCAGCCAGCAAACACTTCATTTCTCTCAATCAGATACTGATTTCTCCAGGGATTGTATGTATTTTAAAGTAGAATACAACTGGAACTGGCTTTCCGAGAATGCAAAGCACTCCAAATGTAAGGCAGCTGGCACCCAAATGGCTCCTTGTTACCTTTATCAATGAAAGGCTTCCATTCATTCAGTCTGCAAGTTGTGTTTGGCCATCATGGTCATTCTGCATGTCAGTTTCCATGGAGCATAATTGTCATCTTAATTTTCCAGCAGTCTTCAGAGCATATTTTTTGTAGTTGCTATAAATGGCAGCAAAGTTTGTAAATATTTGTTAAAACATGGAAGGATTACTCACTTTGAAGGAACACATGGCCCTGTCCAGCAAGCAAGGGCACAAAAACAAAAACAGAAATTGTCAATCTCAACAGGTCTGGCAGCATCTATGGAGAGAAACCAGAGTTAACATTTTGGGTTGAGTGACCCTTCGTTAGAACACCTCAGTACAGGCAGATTGTTGTGCATTCCCAAGAGACTGCAGGATCTATATATCTTCAGAATTATTAGGGTGGGAGAAAGAAACAGGTAGGATTAGCATCTAACATAATGAATGAGTGCTGAACATTGCTAAGTTTGCAGCTTCAGCAGTTTTTGTACAATAAAATGTGAGCAGCGCCTGGAATTGGTAATTTACCTGTAAAAGGGCCATTCACCAAACCAGCAGGAAAAGCTATATTTTTAACAAATGAAGTTAATATGTGTGGCATCCCTATTTATATATATTTATATCTCAGCATATGTTTGGGTGAATTGCAGCTTCATAAACTTATGCTTAAAGAACTATTGATCATGTAGAATGGATAATAAGTAAATCAGATCAGGAAACAGATACACAAAGAAGTATTTTAACAGCATAGCCACCGATAATGAGATTAACCCAAACAATGCAGTTGCTCTGCACAGGATTATTGATTCACACTACTGCACAAGACTTCTGTACGTTTTGGGAAATATAGGGAATGTGCATCACTGAATATAAACAGTATTATTGAATAATCAGGCAGTCTAGAACAATTTTCTTGGATTTTTGGCAGATTCTTAAGATAGCAACATAAAATCCTTTGAAGAAGATTACAGCAAATCTTTTGTCATGAATTTGTTTACAGAACTGGTCTCCTAAATGCAAATGAAATTATTTCAACATGGAATGTTTGGACTGGTTTATGTTCAAAATTGTAGATACACCCACATGCCAAACTATTTTAATTCACATTAATTTGCATGTACTTTGTTTAGGTACATTTTGGCTACACATATTCTGTATTTTGTTAGCATGATTATACTAATGTTTACAAATTACTCATTTGAATTTTTTAAAAATTCTACTTCTGCATTCATTTCCTCAATTGAGTTATAATTCCATCAATGCTAGCAGAATTCTAATAGCTTGTTTAGATCCGCAATCTTTACAGGTAGCAAGCAAGCACTTTCAAGTATCCATCAGGTCATACTTACATGTAATCTTAGTGCTTACCATGATTAAGTTGCAGAGAGTAAAACAGCTGTTGAACCTCCATACTTTGAACTGGTGGAACAAAGAATCATGGGAATGGTGGGAGTTTGGCGGTCAAAAGAATGATTGCATTACACTTGAACATTTTATTGTGAGTTGCACTGTTTGCTATAATTCTTATACAAAAATCTTATGACTTATTATATTTATCTGCACATAACTCACTTAATGAAAAACTTAACAGATCGCCCTTATGATTGGCCATTAATAAACAATGGATGTTTACAAACTCTAGGAGGTAAAAGGATTTGATGCTTTTTGCTTCTATATAAAGAGCAACTGTTCTCAAGATTGTCTCTGCTTTGCTTCTCTATGCATTTATTAAAGTGTATCTATTATTACTTGTCCCCAATTACATACAGAACATCATTCAAATTCATGAGGCTATTTGGTCAGATGATTCACTCCTCATCAAGAATTGTTGCTCAATGATGATTTTGACCCCAACTGCTCTTCCATCCACTTCTATCATATTCAATCTCTCCCCTTGTCTTATTGCAGGAAAAAATAGCCAACCATTCTGATTGGTGTATTCACAGCTGTGGATAGGTTTGAGATTTCCCCATGAGTGAATAGGAAGCACAAAGGGCCAGAACATTACTCTTGGAGGATGACTTGGTGAGAGTTGTAGAGTGGACATGATATATGCAATACTTAGTGTTGCAGTGCATTGACCTTTGTGCAATGAGTGTGCAATTGCAGAGTTCAATGAGTGCAGGCTTGTGAGTGTAAGGTAACATAGAGAAGATGGTGGCACTAACTATTGTGGAATGCAGAATATCATAGACCATTTTCCTGCACTGTTGGATATTCCTTTTAATCTAGGACACAACACTGACCCGGCTGCTAATCTGGGTCCAAGCTGACTGTGTCTGGTGGCCTCTTTGGCAATCTGCAGGAATAAGTACTCATTTCCTCTCCATCACTCAATCTACCAGCTGGACCAGGAACAAGACTTGACTTAAAGACTTTAGAATGCTGAATCTGTTGGCCTCTGATTGGTTGGCAGTTTCTGATGACCGAGACAATGCCGCGGTATGTAATATAGTAACACATTTGGTGTCACTTGCCTATCAGCTATTAATGAGCTGATTGGTAGTGAGTCAGGTGAGTTATCTTGCTGGTGGGCGTGGCATGGTAATCACTACCTAAACATTCTCACCCCACATTTAAAAACAAAGTCCACTGCTAGTTCTCTAATGGGCCATTGACGCCTACAGAAACTGTAAAGTTTTCCCCAAATTGCATGGGCCATAACTACTATTAAAATGTTGCACCAAGTGTTTCATAGACTTCAGTAATCTTTTGAGAAGAATGGAAAGAAAGATTTGCTTTTGGAAACAATTCAATTAAGTAAATTGACCTCCATGAGCCAGCTGGAGTGAATTCCCACCAGTCAGATTAGTATTCGCATCATCTTAGAGGCATAAAGATCAGTGTTGAAATTTTGTAGTGTTTGGTTTTGTGTGGATCATAGAACCATTCTCTGATTTATTTGTTTGAAAAATTGGTCTGACATATGTTGCTATTCTGAGTGATTGTATTTTAGAGATGTGAGTCTTGGTAGTTTGGTCTTTGCCATCCTCTTCATCATCACATATCTCCTGTTGTGTCATCTATTTCTGTAGTACACTTGCAGAAAGCAAGAGTTTAAAACAATAACGTTGAATCCCCTTAGGATTAAGGAGACAGAGATGACAGTATCTCTGTGGTGAATTAGAGATAACAGTGCGAGTGCTCAGTCAGTAATCTACCACTGTCTTTGCTTCCTTGCCTGACAGGGGGAATTCATCAAAGTCTTCTTCCTCCATATGCTATTCTTTTCCTTTTGAGCATTGGGCAACATGCAGTATGCTACCAAATCACCAGAATTTTCTGTACTATGTTGTACTGAAGCAAGTCCTTCGTCCAATCCTGACATTAAACTGTTGCTTCAAGATATATGTTTGTCAATTATCCAAATGGCCCTATGACTCTGGTTTTACCATAGGTATGAAGTTATGTTGGATTCATAATCCCTTGTTCCTTAGTATCCACTGTTTCCTGAACAAGTAATAGGGCAGAGAGTGTGAAAAGGGTCAGGAATCTAACTTCAGGCACAACAGATGAGGGAACAACTTTGAGAAGATGGGTAGTCAAAGCAGGACTGAGGGTGTTGCCCTTAAATGCATGCAGTATATGAATCAAGGTAAAGGAGCTTGTAGCACAGATTGAAACTGGTGTATACTGGCTGCAAAAGGATCAGTGCTGGGTACTAAATATCCAGGGATACCTGTGGTATTGAAAGTACAGGCAAATGGGCAGAGGGAACAGGATTGCCTTGTTAGTAAGAAATGAAATTAAATCAATAGAAAGAAGTGATATAGGTTGGGAAGGCATAGAATCTGTGTGAGTATAGTTGAGGAACCAAAAATGAACTCCCTGATGGGAGTTGATTAGAGGTCTCATGGAAATTGTCAGGATGTGCTAATGAAAGTAAAGAAAATAAGGAGATAGAAAGGGCATGCAAAAAATGAATTGTTATAATAATTATGAGGACTTTGATATGCAGTTGGACTGGGAAAATCAAGAAGGATCTCTCAAGAAACGGAATTAGAGGAATATCTATGAGATTTGTTTTTGCAGAAGCTTATGGTACAGCACACGAATTCTGGAATTGCTGATATGTAATGAGACAGACTTATGGAGTTTAAGGTGCAGTGACTATAACATGATAGAATTCACCCTGCACTTTAGGAGGGAGAAGCTGGAATCAGATATAATTTGTATTCCAATGGATTAAAGACATGAGGGAGGAGCTAGTCAAAGTTGATTAGAAGAGGAGCCTAGCAGGAAAAACAGTGGAGCAGCAATGGTAGGAGTTTCTGTGGGTAACTTGGGAGGCACAGCAGAGATTCATCCCAAGCAAGATGAATCATACTAAGGGGAGAATGAGGCAACTATGGATGGCAAGGGAAGTCAGAGACAGCATAAAAGCAAAAGAAAAAGCATAAGACGTGGTGAAGATTACTGGGAAGCAAAAGGATTGGGCAGACTTTAAAAACCAGCAAAGATTAACTAAAAAAGCAATAAGGGTGTAGAAGATGAAATTTGTGAGTAAGCCAGCTAGTAAGGAATAGTAGAGTAGTAGGTGGAAGAGAGGCAAGAGTGGACTTTGGACCACTGGAAAATGAGATTGTGAAGTAGTAATGGGGAGCAGAAAAATGGCGGAGGAACTGAACAGGTATTTTGCATTTCACAGAGGAAGATACCAGCAGTATACAAGCATTTCAAGAGAGTCGGGGGCAGAGGTGAATGTAATAGCAGTCACTTAGGAGAAGATGCTAGGGATGCTGAAAATTCCGAAGGTGGATTAATCCCCCAGACCAGATGGACTGCACACCAGACGTCTGAAGGAGGTAGCTCAGGAGATTTGGAGGCGTTGTGATCTTTCAGGAATCAGTGGAGTCAGGAAGGATCCCAGAGAACTAGGAAATGGCTAATGAAACTGTTTAAGAAGGGAGGGAGACAGAAGATGGAAAACTGTAGGCCTGACCTTGGTTATTGTTAAGATTTTCGAGTCTATCATTAAGAATGAGATTGCAGAGTATTTGGAAATGCATGGTGAAATAGAGTTGAGTCAGCATGGCTTCATCAAGGGAGGTCATGCCTGACAAATCTGTTAGAATTCCTTGAGGAGGTAATGAGCAAGTTAGATATAGGAGGGCCATTGGATGTTATCTATTTGGATTTCCAGAAGTCTTTTGACAAGCTGCTGCACAGAAGATTGCTCAATAAGATAAAAGTCCATATTGTTAGTGCCAAGCGACTGGCATGGATAGAAGATTGGTTCACTTGCAGAAGGAAGGGAGTCTTTTTCAGGATGGCAGTCAGTGACTAATGGTGTTCTACGGGGATACAAGTTGGGACCAAAGCTATTCAGGTTATATGTTTATGATCTGGATGAATGAACTGAGGGCATTGTTGCTACGTTTGAAGATGACACAAAGATAGGTGAAAGGGCAGGTAGTGTTGAGGCAGGTGGCTGCAGAAGGATTTAGACAGGCTAGGAGAGTGGGCAAAGAAGTGATAAATAGAGTACTACATAGTAAAGTGTGAGCTTATGCGCTTTGGTGGAAATAAACTATTTTCCAAATGCCGAAAGGTTTCAGAAATCAGAAGCAAAAATGGACTTGGAAGTCCTAGTTCAAGATTCTCTTAAGTTAACATACAGGTTCAGTTGGTAGTTAGAAAGGCAAATACAATTTTGCATTAATTTCAAGAGGGCTAGAATACAAGAGCAGAGATGTACTGCTGAGGTTGTATAAGCCTCTGGTCAGACCACATTTGGAATATTATAAGCAGTTTTGGGCCTATGTCTAATGAAGGATATGACGACATTGGATGGGATCTAGAGGAAATTTACAAGGATGATCCTGAAAATAAAAGGCTTGTCATATGAGGAATGGAGAGGTCTCTGGGTCAGTACTCGATGCAGTTTCGAATTATGGGGGGCTTGGGGGTGGGGGGCGCGGGGGATGATCAAATTAAAACTTGCAGAATACTGAAAGGTCTGGATAGAATGGATATCTAGAAGATGTTACTGCTAGTAGGAGAGACTAGGAACTGAGGGAACAGCCTCAGAGTGAAGAGAGGGCCCTTTAGAACTGAGATAAGGAGAATATCTTCAGCCAAAGGGTGGTTAATTTGTAGAACTCAATGCTGCAAAAGGATGCGGAGGCCCGAGTTATTGAGTATATTTAAGACATTTGAGTACAGAGGAACCTCAATTAACCGAAGGGCACGGGCAGGGAGTATTTCATTCGGTTAATTGAATGCTGGATAATCAATGCTGGATGACATAGTTAGCCACTCAGCGGGATCTTGCACTCTTGGTCAGATAATCTGAAATTCAGTTATTGAATGCAGGATAATTGAGTTTCCTCTGTATATAGGTTCTGGATTGCTAAAGGGTTACGGAGAGAGGGCAGGAGAATGGAACTAAGAAATGTATCAGCTCTGATCGAATGGTGGAGCAGACACAATAGTCTGAATGGCCTAATACTGCTCCTATGACTTATGGTCTTAAGGTCTCACTGGTTGACTCATATAGAATGAAGGAATTCTGACAACCAGCTGAGAAACTGACATTAACATTCCATTATTTTGTAGGAGTATCTTTGAGCAACTGCACATTCATTGAACAAAGTATTTTCCGAGTAACAAATGCACCTGTCTGATTCTGTTAGCTCCATATTTGCCCTTGTGCATGTAAGGAAAGCCAGCCACTACAGAGAACTCCAAAGCTCTGATAAATGCGAGGTGCTGCATTTTGGGAAAGCAAATCTTAGCAGGACTTATATACTTAATGGTAAGGTCCTAGCAAGTGTTGCTGAACAAAGAGACCTTGGAGTGCAGGTTCATAACTTCTTGAAAGTGGAGTTTCAGGTAGATAGGATAGTGAAGAAGTCGTTTGGTATACTTTCTTTTCTTCGTCAGAGTATTGAGTACAGGAGTTGGGAGGTCATGTTATGGCTGTACAGGACCTTGGTTAGGCCATGGTTGGAATATTGCGCGCAATTCTGGTCTCCTTCCTCTCGGAAAGATGTTGTGAAACTTGAAAGGGTTCAGAAAAGATTTACAAGAATGTTGCCAGTGTTGGAGGATTTGAACTATAGGGAGAGGCTGAACATGCTGGGGCTGTTTTCCATGGAGCGTCGGAGGCTGAGGGGTAACCATATAGAGGTTTACAAAATTATGAGGGGCATGGATAGGATAAATAGACAAAGTCTTTTCCCTGGGGTTGGGGAACTAGAGGGCATAGGTTTAGGGTGAGAGGGGAAAGATATGAAAGAGACTTAAGGGGCAACTTTTTCACACAGAGGGTGGTACGTGTATGGAATGAGCTGCCAGAGGAAGTGGTGGAGGCTGGTACAATTGCAATATTTAAGAGGCTTTTGGATGGGTATATGAATAGGAAGGGTTTGGAGGGATATGGGCCGGGTGCTGGCAGGTGGAACTAGATTAGGTTGGGATATCTGTTCGGCATGGACGAGATGAACCAAAGGGTCTGTTTCCTTGCTGTACATCTGTATGACTCTATGATTCTGATAGCAGGCTATAGAATTGTCGACCGTATCAAAGAGGGATTTGCATTTATAACTATCAGACTAATATTGAGTAACATTCTCTACAGCATCCTGGAATGAACCTATGGCAAAAGTATTAAGGGGGATATTGACTTTCTTCATCACAGATAAGCCATGACCTGGTAGTCAGTAGATCTGTGATGAAGAAGACTGCAGAGATCTAAGACAACCTACTTAGAGAATTACAGGTTCATTATGTACTTTTGTATAGACATCTCAAGAAACTCATTTCAGGTCTATATATTCTCCCTCTCCATTTATTGTCTCCTGCTGCTCTTGTTCAGCACCATTTATGACTCCTTAGATACTGAAGCAGTTCATGTCCAAATGTAACAGGATCTGGACAATATCCAGGCTTGGGTTAAATGGTGGCAAATAATATTTACATCAAACAAATTCTAGGCAATGACCATTTCCAACAAGAGACAATTTAACCCCTTGACATTCAATGGCATTACCATCACTGAATTCCCCACTATCAACATCCTGAAGTTGACACTGACTAGAATCTGAACGGGGCTTGTGATATACAGTAAATGCAATGGTTCCAAGAGCAGGAGAGAGACCAGGAATACTGCAGCAAGTAACTCACCTCTGAGTCCTCAAAGCCTGTCCAACATCTACAAGACACAAGTCAGGCATGTGATAGAATACTCCCCACTTGCCTGGATAGGTGTGCATCTTCCACAGTGTTCAAGAAGTTTGACAGTATCCAGGAGAAAGCAGCTTGCTTGATTGGTGCCACAACCACAAACATAAATAATTAGTCTATAGTAACAAATAAACAGATTGAAATCATTAGCACATTACACTCCTAAACCTCTAGTCCTCTCATAAATTGTCCCTTGCACACACACATAAACATGTACACATTGACAAAGAAAAGAAAAACAGGTTATTGGCAGAGGTAGAAAAAAAATGGCAAGTAAGTTCAGTTATCTTTGCTTCACGGTGCCAATGCTGAGATGATCCTATTTTGGCTAGCCAGGCCCTTGGTGGTCAATTGTTTTCCTGGGGAAGCTTCCATTGGTTTGTAGGAAGTACAGAGATTGGAAAATGCCTCTGATTTATCACTGAAAAGTCACAGCTCACAATTCACAGCAAATGCTGCAAGAAAGTGTAAACTGAGTTATTTTACTGCAGAGAACAGGCAGCTTCTGCTGGGCAGAACAATAGTACACCCTTCTGTGTATTTCTCTCTGTGTCTGTGCATCTATAATGTTTTTCCAATTTCACCTGCTCAATTAGCTGAGAACCAATCAGCTTACTTGTAAACAACTTCTTCACTCCTGGTCATCTGCACACTGCTGGAACTAAAGAGAAACAGTTCTTTCACTTTGCCATTCATATTTTTTTAAATACATAAATAAAAAGAAAAGGTTCTTATATGCCTTTGACCTTAAGGGGATGAAACACTATTTTAAAAATGCATTTCATAACAAACATATAATACACAACAACAAACTAATTCAGTAGGGGGATGGGAACCCAAATTGTAGTTCGACGATAGAGGAGGTTGAAATTAGGGAGGTCCGAAATAAGGTTTCAGGGTCGCAAGAGAACACCAGCAAGCAAGAAGTTGATTTGAAGTGTGTCAATTTCAAAGCCAGGAGCATCTGGAATATGGTAGGTGAACTTGCAGCATGGGTTGGTACCTGGGATTTCGATGTTGTGGCCATTTCAGACACATGGATAAAGCAGGGACAGGAATAGTTGTTACAGGTTCTGGGATTTAGATGTTTCAGTAAGAACAGAGAAGATGGTGAAAGAGGTGGGGGTGTGGCATTGTTAGTCAAGGACAGTACTATGGCAGCAGAAAGGATGTTTGAGGACTCATCAATTGAGGTAGTATGGGCTGAAATTAGAAACAGGAAAGGAGTGGTCACTCTGTTGGAAGTTTTCTGTAGGCCTCCGAATAGTTCCAGAGATTTAGAGGAAAGGATAGCAAAGATGATTTTCGATAGAAGCAAGAGTGACAGGGTAGTTGTCATGGGGGACTTTAGTATTCCCAGTCAAAATTTGGAAAGTTTAGGTATGTTAGATGGGTCAGTTTTTGTCCATTGTGTGTAGGAGAGTTTTCTGACACAGTATATAGATAAACCACAAAGGGCGAGGGCGCATTAGATTTGGTACTGGGTAATGAACCAGGCCAGGTATTAGATTTAAAAGTAGGTGAGCACTTTGGGAATAGTGACCACAATTCAGTTATGTTTACTTTAGTGATGGAAAGGGATAGGTATACACCAGAGGGCAAGAGCTACCGCTGGGGGAAAGGCAATTAGGATGTGATTAGACAAGATTTAGGATGCCTAAGATAGGAAAGGAAACTGCAGGGGTTGGGCACAATAGAAATGTGGAGCTTATTCAAGGAACAGCTACTGTGTGTCCTTGGTAAGTATGTACCTGTCAGACAGGGAGTAAGTTGTCGAACACAGGAGCCATGGTTTACTAAGGAAGTTGAATCTCTTGTCAAGAGAAAGAAGGCATATGTTAGGATGAGATGTGAAGGCTCAGTTAGGGTGATTGAGAGTTACAAGATAGCCAGGAAAGACCTAAAGAGAGAGTTAAAATGAGCGAGGAGGGGACATGAGAAGTTGTTGGCAGATAGGATCGGGAAAACCCTAAAGCTTTCTATAGGTATATAAGGGATAAAAGAATGATTAGAGTAAGATTAGGGCCAATCAAGGACAGTGGAGGGAAGTTGTGCATGGAGTTAAAGGAGATAGGGGAAGTGCTAAATGAATATTTTTCATCAGCATTCACACTGGAAAAAGACAGTGTTGTCAAGAAGAATACTGAGAAACTGGCTACTAGACAAGATGGGATTAAGATTCTCAAGGAGGAGGTGCTAGAAAGTTTGGAAAGTGTGAAAATAGATAAATCCCCTGGGATGGATGGGATTTATGCTAGGATTCTCTGGGAAGCCAGGGTGCAGATTGCCAAGCCTTTGGCTTTGATCTTTATGTCATCATTTCTACAGGAATAGTACCAGAAGACTGGAGGATAGCAAATGTTGTTCCCTTGTTCAAGGAGGGGAGTAGAGACAACCCTGGTAATTATAGAGCCTTACTTCAGTTGTTGGTAATGTGTTCGAAAAGGTTATAAGACATAGGATTTATAATCATCTCAAAAGGAATAAGTTGATTAGGGATAGTCAACATGGTTTTATGAAGGATAGTCATGCCTCACAAACCTTACTAAGTTCTTTGAGAAGGTGACCAAACAGGTGGACGAGGGTAAAGTCATTGATGTGGTATATATGGATTTCAGTAAGGCATTTGATAAGGTTTCCCATGGTAGGCTACTGAACAAAATATGGCGACATGGGATTGAGGGTGATTCAGTGGTTTGGATCAGAAATTGGCTAGCTGAAAAAAGACAGAGGGTGATGGTTGATGGGAAACATTCATCCTTGAGTTCAATTACTAGTGGTGTACCACAAGAATCTGTTTTGGGTTCACTGCTATTTGTCATTTTTATAAACAACCTAGATGAGGGCATAGAAGGATGGGTTGGTAAATTTGCAATGATACTAAGGTGGGTACAGTTGTGGATAATGCTGAAGGATGTTGTAGTTTCTGTATCTGGTAGGACTTGAATCCAGGCTACCTCACTGACAGGTAAGGATTCTACCACTGCACCACAAGAACCCTCATATGTGCTGTTAGATTATCTTTGCATTAATAGATAAGCTGCAGAGCTGGGCTGAGAGGTGGCAAGTGGAGTTTAATGCAGAAAAGTGTGAGGTGATTCACTTTGGAAGGAGTAATGGGTGAAGGAATGGAGAGTACTGGGTGAATGGTAAGATTCTTGGCAGTGTAGATGAGCAGAGAGATCTCTGTGTTCATGTACATAGATCCTTGAAAGTTGCCACCCAGATTGATAAGGTTGTTAAGAAGGAATACGGTGTGTTAGCTTTTATTAGTAGAGGGATTGAGTTTCGGAACCATGAGGTCATGCTGCAGCTGTACAAAACTCTGGTGCAGCCACACTTGAAATACTGCATGCAGTTCTACTTATAGAAAGGC
>NC_057714.1:79938775-79965132 GCF_004010195.1 Chiloscyllium plagiosum
AGGGGCGTGGAACACACTGCCTGCAACAGTAGTGGACTATCCAACTTTACACACATTTAAACAGTCATTGGATAGGCATATGGACAAGAGTGGAATAGTGTAGATTAGATGGGCTTCAGATTGGTTTTGCAGAGTGGTGCAATATCGAGGGCCAAAGGGCCTGTTCTGCACTGTAATGTTCCAACAAGGTAAACTTAAATCTATTCATTCTTCTCCCCCTTTATACAATTCTAGAATTTCTCAAATTGTAGCCTGTTCTAACGAATTATATTTGGAAATAACATATCCTCAACTAGAAACTTTTTAATCAACCTGTTCAGAGACATTATTACACACTCTGGATCTGGTGGGACTTGAACCCAGGCTACCTAGCTGAGAGGAAGGGATTCTACCACTGCACCACAAGAACCCTCATATGTGCTGTTAGATTATCTTTGCATTAATATGAATGACTTTTACATTAAGTGGTTGCAACTAAAGTGTCCATCTGAATGAATGATTGTGCATTCTAATTTTTAAACTTCAGCAAAGATGAGTGGATTGTGATCATATAAATTAGTGTTTCCTTGTTTCCATGTCAGGTATAAACGGCAAAGTGCTGAAGAACTAACAACAATCCCAAATTCTTTTTTTTTCTGTGGAAGAGTACTCCTTCTGGTATTGGATGAGTTTCTTGGAGAAGTACTCCACTAGCTCTCTATCCCTGTAGCAACACCATACCCACCCCAAATCATTGGAGTCAACTACCACTCTGTAAGGTTTGGAAAAATCAAGGATGGCCAGTACTGGTTCATTTACGAAGCTTGTCTTCAGCTACTCAAATGCTGCTTCATATTCTGCTGATCATATTACTTCTGTTTGTTTCTTTGACAGACTTGTACAGCAATCATGCTAAAATTATGCACACATTTTTGGTAAATCCACACATTCTTAAAAACCTCTCAATTTCTTATTTAGTTTTAGGAACTGGGAATTCTGTGAAAACCTTGCAAACACCTGTCCTTGTCTAACCACATGTCTTAAGTAGGTCACTCTTGCTTTCAAAAATTAACTTTTTGCTAAACTTATCCCAAAACAAGTCAACCGTAATTGCTTAAACAGGTCTTGTTTTAAATGCTCTTCACTCACCTCACAATTTCGAAATCTAACTGTGACCTGATTTATAAGCCTCTGAAATGTTGCTGGGTCATTCCTTAATTGATCGACATCATCCAACATTGGTGTAATACATTTGGTATGACAAAGGTAGAAATTTCTTTAACTGTTAATGGTGCTTGTTAGTATCCCTTCAATAGATCAATCTTAGAAAGGAAAGAGGCACTGCCAATTCAATCAACACAATCTTCCGCTTGTGGAATTAGCACAAATCTATTTTAATGGCCACATTACCTTTCTATTACTAAGACAAAATCGGGTTGATCCACCTGGTTTAGGAACCTACACTATTGGTGAAAATTGCTTTGTCTAAGTTCAAACAACTGGTTTTTTGGCATACACTGAACTTTTGTTTCCTCATGAGTTTGATTTTCTGGGCTCAGCCAATAAGGAGGTCCTTTTTATTGGCCCTAACTCTCCTATATCCACATCATGCAGGTGTACCATTACAGGTTAACTCGGACTTTCTTTTAGTAGACTTACAATGTCTTCCAACTGTCCTTTCTCTAAATATGAGAATACAATGTCTAACTCAGTCGGTATTTCCATTTTAACTGGTCAAATTGCAGGAGATTCACTTTGAGAACTGTCTACTCCCCCTTCTTTCAATTTCATTTGAGAGACTTTTAAAAGTTCCTGTGCTATCCTACATGCTCCTGCAAGTCTTTCTAGAAACATGGACATGTGATCCAACATTGATGATTCGTCTTTCTCACTCAAGAACTTCTCCCTAATCAATTTTAATGGATCCATAAACTCATGACTATAAGGCCATAAGATATAGGAGCAGAATTAGACCATTCAGCCCATCAGGTCCTCTCTGCCATTTGATCATGGCTGAAATGGTTCTCAATCCCATTCCCATGCCTTCTCGTCGTAATCCTTGATCTCATTAATTAAGAACCTATCTATCTCAGACTTAAAGACACTCAATGACTTGGCTTTCACAGCACTCTGCAACAATGAGTTACACAGATTTACCACTCTCTGGCTGAAGAAATACATTCTCATCTTAGTTCTAAAGCATTGTTCCTTCAATATAAGGCTGTGCCCTCATGTCCTAGTTGCTCCTACTAATGGAAACATCTTCTACACATTCTCTCTATGCAGGCCTCTCAATATTCTGTAAGTTTCAATGAGATCCCCCTCATCCTTCTAAACTCAGTGAAGTACAGATCTAGAGACCTCAACAGCTCTTCACATGATGAGCCTTTCATCCTTGGGATCATTCTTGTGAACATCTTCTGTACTCCCTCCAAGGCCAACACATGCTTCCTTTATTATGGGGTTGAAACTGCTCACAGTATTCCAAATGCAGTCTGCCCAGAGCCTTATACAGCCTCAGCAGTATATCCTTACTCTTGCATTCTAGCCCTCTCAAAACAAATAACCATAAATCAATTCAAATGGACTAAATCCAGTAAATACACTTGGAATCTCTGGTAGTAAATCATAAAAGAAATATCCCAATCCAGTGGATATTTATGACAGTATGCCTTAAGCATGGTTTAGTGAGTTTGATTGTTACCTCTCCAGAGCTTCCTGTGTTTCCAGTCGACTTTTATTCCTAACTTGCTAATGATCTCCTGGAAAATTTTAGACATGAAGTTAGAACATTGATTAGAACACCGTACCTCAGTTGGTAGTCCATCATGATTAGATAGCTGCATGTCCTTTCCGTTACTATCCTCGAAGTAATCCTTCTTACAGGAATACCCGCTGGGCATTGAGTTGACATGTCCATATTGACAGGACATACTGAAGGCATGTTTTATTTTTGGTAGAGTTTCTACACAATCTAATAACATTTGGCTAAGAGGTTCTTCAAAACTTCATATCAGTATCAAAGGTGCTGGTCTGATTACATATTGAGGTTTTCCTACCACTTGAC
Organism: Chiloscyllium plagiosum; assembly: GCF_004010195.1. Lineage (NCBI taxonomy): Eukaryota > Metazoa > Chordata > Chondrichthyes > Orectolobiformes > Hemiscylliidae > Chiloscyllium > Chiloscyllium plagiosum. The sequence goes on from NC_057714.1 coordinate 79,941,822, forward strand.
ATGTGTGATATGTCTACAGAACTGCACCACATCATTATGATGTCCTAGCTATGGGAAATACCTGTTTGTAGATACCTGCTTTTTCAATATTCCTATACACTTTGCCATAGCAATCTCATGTTCAATTCACAATATCTCCTGACAATATCCTAGAGGTACCACTGTCTGATGAACAGCTATCAATTCTTCATCTGCAGATCTGAGAGTTCCACTTCCTCCACTGGCACACAAAACTGCCAAAGACATGGGTAACTGCTCAGCCCCAGGAAGAAGAGTATCCCATGGTCTTTGCCATTAATAATTGAATTCAAACATATAATCAGACTCAGAAATAGCAAATTGGATTTGTCAAAAACTCTTGGTAAAGTGGATTAAATTCTGAAGGAGTCCACCAATGTTATCTGTGCAGAGCTGTTTCTGGCATCTGTATAGTTGGTTTTCTCAATGGACAAGTTGATGATTGTCATGGAGACCCAGGTCCAGCACACTCAGTACCTGCTGGATACGTACACAGACCTGCACATCAATACTCTAGCTTTTAGTTCAGCACTAACTGCAAGGCAATAAAGGGAGACAAGGGACCTTGACCTCACCTGAAGTGCACCAATCAGTACCCTGTCAGAGTAGAAAACACACACAGGCCCCCAGAAGTCTTTTCTCAGGACATTCCAAATGTGCCCAGACACTCCACTTCCACCCTGCCTACAATGCCCAACCCTGTGAGAGTTTAGGTTGAGAAGGATGAACTAGCATTAGGCCAGATGATTTCAGCATGCCTGGGCTCTCTGTCAACAACTGCTCCAGGATCATCCACTCAGAAGCCTAAAGGCCACAGTCTCCACCATAGGGCAGGCTTTCTCTACATCTCAGCTGGTTTGGGGGTAGTATACTGACACAGATAGAGGGCCTGTTGGCAGGTCTTTTAACAAAATAAAACTATGTATTCGAATTAATTTTGTAAAGTTTATAATTGTATGATCCTTTACACTCAAGATTGTGTAATGAAGAATATTTCACTATTCCACTCAATTTGCTCTGTATAGATTTTATAGTCCTCTTAGAACTTTATGATCTTCTTTATCTTTTTGTTATTAAAGTATAAAGGGTAAGATAAACTATTTCTCAGCTTTCAAACACATCAGAAACAAAAGAAAAACAAACATCAGATGACTGTAAGGAAAAGCAAATGGTCAGTGATATGTGTCTGATTAAATGGGAACTTCACCAATTAAGCAAACATTGAAACATGAGCTTAAGAATATCAATCATTAAGTTCCAATGGCATGTGTCTCCTTTTTTCTTCAGCAAAAAAGTAAAACAGTTTCAATACTTTTTTCATTGTAAAAATCATAAAGTGACAACAGCAAACTTATTAAATAGAAAGGACGCATGTATAGTTTACAACTTAAGGATCCAGTCAGGAGACAGTGGGAGGTGACATCAGTCAGCATCCATAACCCTTAAGTCAATTAGAGATTGATCATATGTCCCTTAAAATAATTAGCACAAAGTCTCATGTAAACTAAGACATTAAGAATGTAATGATATCAATGATCGTGATGTGGACTATGGCCTGCAAAGAAAAGTGACAGTTTACAGTGACCATGGCCTGAGAAGTTTGAAAGTTGAATCATCCAATGGGAAGTGGAAGGCCCTTGAAGCATTGGAAAGAGACCGGAGGCCAACTGTTAACTTGCTCTCTAAGCTGAATCTGAAAGCAAAAGCAGTAGTATAACTAGAGAAGTCACGGGGAGAAAGTGAGGACTGCAGATGCTGGGGATCAGAGTCAAAAGTGCGGAGCTAGAAAAGCGGAGCAGGAGAGACAATGTTTCATGCATAAGCCCGTCATCAGGAATTGGGGGGTGGGGAGCAAAGATGCTGAGGGATAAATAGAAGGGAGGAGGGGGAAGGTGGGGTGGGGTGGGGCAGGGCTGGGGGGGTAGATAGCTTGGAAGGTGATAGGTAGATACAGGGGGGTGATGGTGATAGGTCAGAGCGGAAGGTGGAACAGATAGGTGGGAAGGAAGATAAACAGGTGGAACAGTGCAAGAGCTGACTTCCTTTAATAGGTATTATTTATAACCAAAGTAAAATTTCTTGATCGACTACACTAGATTGATTTTTACCATCTTATTGTTTTAAATGTCAAATAAAGAAATTTAATGTTGGGAATATACAGGATGTGTGTGACCCTGAACCCTCCAGTCATCAGGCAGCCGGACACGGATAATCATACCAATGTTGTTGCATCAGTTGCTGGAGGGAACATTAGGAAACAGTTCAGCAGGGAGTTGCTTGAAGTCAGAAATTTGGTGGATTCTGGAGGCAAGCAGCTCATTCAGTGGTATTGCAGAACTTGACAGGTTGGTGTGTGATGGTTTGAGCGAAATGGAATTGAACAGTAATGTGAAATACTGAAGTTACATGTGTGTTGGTTTGTCTAGGGAGTGCATCTACTGCAGGGAAGCCACAGCTGTCCTGGAAAATGGCACACAGGACCTGGCAGCAACCAGAAACTGAAGCAACAAGTGCCATTGATCATATGACAAGAGCCCTGACTGACCTCGATCCGACAGTGGGTGACCCATCACAGAACTCGGAGCTCTAAAAGGTACTAGTACAGATAAAAAGCAAAGAAAGTATTCTGAAGCAAATCCTGGACATCACCCAATACTTACCATTTGCCCAGATCAGTGGTGTAAGAAGAGAACACTGCCATTAATGTGGACTCGAGCATTCTAGTCATTGTTGTGCAATTGAATATACTAATCAAACAAGCACTTCACTTTCAGTCACCTTGTACTGTTTGTGGTTGCTGAGATGGCAAGTTTTAAGCATGGAAATTTGGAACTGGACCTCCAAGAGCACATAGCAACAGTGATGAAGGGCACTGAGAAAGGAGCTGAGCAATTCTCTGGGACTTCTGGCAGTACATGATGGCAGTGAGGAAGGGCAGCTGGAGAAGACAAATGGACTCTCATTAGAAAAAGATGCCCGAAACACAGAGGGAGTTAATGGGAAGTGAGAGGAGACAGACAAATGGAATTCCTCAGCTCAATATAACCCAGATATTCATGCTATGACTGTTGTGTAGATAGTTCTAGTTTATTCTAATTTATCATCCTGTTTATAATGGCCTGAGGCAGTAGAATAAGAATCCTTGCCTCATGATCTTTGTGCTGTCTGTGTTCTCAAGTCTTACATTATGGCACTGTTGAAAGAAGACAGAAGGAGGACTTTAATCAACCGAAAATAAGAAGAAAAGCAACCTAGTCAGCTGGAATTTGAAAGCCAGTATGCCATCGCAAATCAACCAGGTCCACAGTCTTATTAAGTGTCAATTCCTTTATGCTCACTTTGATAAACTTTGTGAAATTCTATGAAACTTGTGAAACCATCAGCCTATAATTAAACCCCAAATTTTACAGTAAGAGTGTCAATAAAGAGATTGAAGTTCCTTTTCACAGCAAGAAATTGCGTACCAGCCTTCTCTGCTTTAATTCGCCAAATATAGTTCCCAGCTAATAGACTCACTCTTGGTTGGGCCTTTAATCACCACTTCAACTGACAATTTTGGACACTTATCCATTCCTCACAATGCTGCTGTGAGGTGCAAGCTTAACCTTTCCTTTTCTATTCCTTTCTGCCCTCATATTTGTGAACTTCTTGGCAATGAAAATCCCACTGGAAGCCTGCTTTAACATCAGAATAAATCCAAAATCAGAGAAGCAGGATGGCGTTGGGAGCATGTCTGGAAGGCCAGATAGAAATCCTAACTCTTTAGCAGGCTTCCCCGGCAGCTATTCTTTCCAACATGAGAACCCTGCGTAGTGCTCAGCCTGTCACTCGATTGTTTGAACCTGGTTCAGTTTCACGCATTGATATTGGGACAGTTGGCACCTAATTTATAGAAATTCACTTCAATGTGGGCCCCCATGTATGTCTCTTCTTGTCCTACAGACAGAATGAATAGTGTGACTGGGAGATGGGGTGGATTTCATGGTTCTTTAGTAGAAGTGACTCCGTGGGATGCCGCTGATCAGGTTGGGATTCAAAATCAGGCTAGACCCAATGCTAGATATGAGGGAGCAGAGAAAACGTGAAGCACTTACAGCTCCCTGGATGGGCCATGGTCTGTCAATGGTTGAATCCCAACATTGATAAGAGGTAACACTTAAGTGGCCATCAACTGGTGATCTAAGGGTTTCAACTGAGTGATAGCCAGGTAAGTCTCCCAATATCTCCACCTGCACTGATAAAATTGCCGCAGGAATAGTGACTTTGATAGAGTGCACAATTTCATGGTTTCCTCTATGTCTACCATCTTGACCCAGGTAGAGGGAATAAAATTTAACTGCACATATTAAAAGTTATTGTTTTACTTTCTTCTGCTGCATGACCAAGATCAGTACAAAGAAAAATCACTAAAATAAACTGTCTCAATGATACACTGAAGTTCAGCCAAATGTTGCATGTTGTGTGGGATTCCAAGTGTATTCTTTGTCTTAATTTCAAAGCTGGCATATCAGTTGTTGCTATTTTTGGGTTGGGAAAAACTGGGGATTTAAGATTGCTCTTGGGAAGCAACGGAGTGTTGGAGGCATGCCTCAAATATTGGCAGACAGGTAGTGATTGGTTTTGAAGAGTGAATGTTGGGGAAGATTGTTAAACACCACAGGTTAAAGGTTGGGTAGACCAAGCCGAGGCATTTATAGTTCTAGTCAGAGTTTTGTTTCAACCTGCATATGACAAAACTCCAATGCCCTGATAATTTGCTCTCCAAGGAGCAATTGGGTAAATGGGCTGAGGACTGGCAGACGGAGTTTAGAGTCATAGAGATGTACAGCATGGAAACAGATGCTTCGGTCCAACCCGTCCATGCCGAACAGATATCTCAACCCAATCTAGTCCCTCCTGCCAGCACCCGGCCCATATCCCTCCAAACCCTTCCTATTCATATACCCATCCAAATGCCTCTTAAATGTTGCAATTGTACCAGTTTCCACCACTTCCTCTGGTAGCTCATTCCATACACGTACCACCCTCTGTGTGAAAAGGTTGCCCTATAAGTCTCTTTTATATTTTTCCCCTCTCACCCTAAACCTATGCCCTCTAGTTCTGGACTCCCCGATCACAGGGAAAAAGACTTTGCCTATTTACCCTATCCATGCCCCTCATATTCCAACAGTGGCCTAACCAATGTCCTATACAGCCATAACATGACCTCCCAACTCCTGTACTCAATACTCTGACCAATAAAAGAAAGCATACCAAAAGCCCTCTTCACTATCCTATCTACCTGTGACTCCACTTTCAAGGAGCTATGAACCTGCACTCCAAGGTCTCTTTGTTCAGCAACACTCCCTTGGACCTTACCATTAAGTGTATAAGTCCTGCTAAGATTTGCTTTCCCAAAATGCAGCACCTCGCAATTATCTGAATTAAACTCCATCTGCCACTTCTTAGCCCATTGGCCCATCTGGTCCAGATCCTGTTGTAATCTGAGGTAATCCTTTTCACTGTCCACAACACCTCCAATTTTGGTGCCATCTGCAAACTTACTAACTGTACCTCTTATGCTCGCATCCAAATAATTTATGTAAATGACAAGAAGTAGCAGATCCTGCACCGATCCTTGTGGCCCTCCACTGGTCACAGGGCTCCAGTCTGAAAAACAACCCTCCACTACCACCCTCCGTCTTCTAACTTTGAGCCAGTTCTGTATCCAAATGGCTAGTTCTCCCTGTATTCCTTGAGATCTAAACTTGCTAATCAGTCTCCAATGGGGAACCTTGTCGAATACCTTACTGAACTCCATATAGGTCACATCTCTGCCCTCATCAATCCCCTTTGTTACTTCCTCAAAAAACTCAATTAAGTTTGTGAGACATGATTTCCCACGCACAAAGCCATGTTGATTATCCCTAATCATTCCTAATCAGTCCTTGCCTTTCCAAATACATAATTTAGATGAATGAGAGGTATTGCATTTTGGTAATGCAAACAAGGACAGGACTTATACAATTAATGGTAGGGCTCAGGGTAGTGTTGCGGACAGAAAGACCGAGGGATTCCAGTACATAATTCTTTGAAATTTGCACATCAGATAGACAGGGTGGTTAAAAAGTCTTCCCTTCATTGCTCAGACCTTTGAATATAGGAGTTGGGACATTATGTTGAGGTCGTTAGTGAGGCCTCTCCTGGAATACTGTGTGTAGTTCTGGTCGCCCTATTATAAGGCGGATATTATTAAACTGAAGAGGATACAGAAAAGATTTACCAGAATGTTGCCAGGAATGGAGGGTTTGACATATAAAAATAGACTAAAAAGGCTGGAACGTTTTTCACTGGAGTGTAAGAGGTTAAGGGATGACATTATTGAGGTTTGTAAAATTGTGAGGGGCAAAGCTAAGGTGAATGACAAGGGCTTTTTCTCTAAGGTTGAAGAGTCAAAAATATTTTTAAGGTGAGAGGAGAAAAATTTAAAAAGAACACGAGGGGCAGGCTTTTTACACAGTGGTTTTTTGTGGAATGAACTGCCAGAGCAAGTGGTGGATGCAGTTACAACATTTTAAAAGACATGTAGATAAGTTCATGATTAGGAAAGATTTGATGGGATATGGGCCAAATGCAGGCAGTTGGGACGAGTTTAGTTCTGGAACATGATTGGCGTGTACTGGTTGGAGAGAAGGGTTTGTTTCCATGCTGTATGGCTCTATGAATCCATAAGCTTTCACCCAATTATCCTTTAATTAACACATAGCTATTAAGTATATTCTAGTTCCATGTGGTCTCAGACATTCCCCCCGTGCCCTGCTAAATAATAACAAGCATGGACTCACATAGCAGGGCTGATGGATCTGGCATTTTGTGTGCAAACGCAGACCTGCAGTCTGTCAAAAAGAGAATATGGGCACCAAGGCAAAATTGAGACTGGTGTGAGAGACACCCATAAAAACTGGGGACATTTACTAAGGAACTGGAATTTATATTGGTAGCCAGGTGATTACTAATAAATACTAATAACACATGGTTACCACAAACTAAGCAGATCACTAAAGTTTGAATCAGACTGATGCTACCAAATGAATATTGTTATATTAACTCCTTCTAACATCTTACTTTCTGATTTCTTTAAAATTGTGTACATGCAAAATGCAATTTCTCAGTATGTTGGTTTCACTTCAAGGAAACAGTTATTGCCTTGTTTTTGCCTTTCTGCTTATGCTGAAGTCATGTGCGCCAGCATACTAGCTGTATCAGAGTGAACCCTCAGGCTGCTTGTTGAGAACCCCCACTACATCCAAACAATGGGCCATCTGCAGTCAGAAACAATGTCCTGTATTATGTGTGAGCATTTGCAGTTCATATTCCAGCTCTGTGCATCACACTGGCATCCCAGTCTGACATAAGACATGGAAATCCAATGCAAATTGAAAAAAACAACAATTAATAGATTTTTCTTTAAAAAGTTAAGTCTCAGAAGTGTTAATGGGGTGGCAATAAAGACAAAACAAAATCAACATGAATTCTCTACTGTTAATACATTTCAAACAGCATACACCCATGCATATATTCTTCAAAAAAAGTCACTGAAAACATTTAAGTTATGAGAAAAGCCTAACCTGATACTTTAATAGTAACAACGTTTTCACTCAGTAGCATTTCTTATTCGAGATAACATATTCTTGTCTGGTACAAGAAGTACTGCACTCTACCTATTGAAATGAATAAAAGAACTCAAGACAAGAAAAACATACTGTTTGTGTTAGATTAATTTCATAGGTCAAAGCATTTCAATGGTGGGCCATGGCTGTTGAAAACCAAGTGGTCACACAGAAAGTTTATTCAGTAAGGCCAGAGGAGGTCGTAGGCTACACAAGGAATTGCATTTTTCCCATCCAGACTTATTGCTGAAGACAAAACAGGAGTCACAGCAACCGGAAAAGTCCGTAAACTTTTAACTTCAGGAACACATCTCAGGCGTTCTGGGCTTCAAAGACTCTGTTAAGAACAAAAATGCCATCAGACACAAAGCGCCTGTTTAAACCAATGATTGGGACCAATTCCTTTACTGAGAGATCAGAAAACACACTCAGGATTACGGCCCCTTTTTTCTTATGCATCAGTAAAATTGCTTTAACTAGCTGTCACACTAAATTTAATTGTCAGTCATGACTGACAAACAAATCAGACTGATGTTGAATCATTGAAATCTGTAGTGAGTAAAAGGGATAATTGCAAAATTAGTTTTGTTAATTAAGAAAACATGAGAAAATGTCAGTCATGGTCACTTATTCTTTTAATCATCAGATGTCTTTCATTAAAAGGATATTAGAATTAGGATATTTATTGTCACAAGTCCTCACATGAGAACAGTGAAAAGTTTACAAGTCGCCAGTTACAGCGCCATGTTAGGTACAAATGTACCTAGGTACAGATTCTTGAGTACAAATTCTTAGGAAAAAATGAGAAAAATAAAGAAATAAAAAATCCAGCATTACAAACCTTCATGCCAGCTTGGGAACAAAAGTACAACATCACAGGAATAAATTAGAAAAATAAAAAGTTCAGAATAACAGTCCTTCCAACCCAGTCCACACAAGCACCTAGCCTTCAGTCCTTGCCGGTCCTCGCCTCCAGACCGTGCCATGTATATGTAGTGAGTACATGCACAAACGTTGATTGTAATTGACAGAAGCAGCTAAATTTGCAAATACAATCTGACAACCAAGTCACTTGAAAGGTATTTGTTGCTCACAATTTCTAAATTGTCAATAGTTCACACCAGTAAAACATAATGTCATTCATTTTGTGTCAATTATTTAAAATGATTTTATATAACTGCAAAACATCTTCTCGAACAACAATTACTAATTAAATTTTCTCTTTGTGCATGTAGCATGGGCATAAAAGACTGCATAGCAGTTAGTTACACATGTGATTGATGGACTATATTGCTTTGATTATTCACTCTTCCAAACATTGCACTTAAATAGAAAGCTATATAGAAGCAATTCTAATTTACAAACACTTGAGCCATCTAGTGGCCATGTGGCTATCTGAATATGAAGACCCAATTTCCTTACTTTTCAGTTTGACCAGCTTAAAAATTCAGCCACTATATCAAAAGAGCCTTAGCTTAATTTTACTTTCAATACAACATAATACTTTTAAAAATTTATTCTTTTTGTTGTACATCAACCATGCACAAGAATTATTTCACTAAAACTTGCTTCACTCCCAGTGCCTCATTGATGTACATATTCACTAAAACTTTAATTTCTCTCTTTATTGCTTGTCAGTACCATATTGGCCATTTCCTGATTTTCACCTTAAATGCTTTACAAGTTATGCTAATTCTCTTGAGTGGGTGTTCCTCTCACCTTTTGTTCTGTTGCTTAATTTTTGAAAATCTTCCACTTGTAATTTCTTCCAACTCTGATAATACATGCTGTACCTAAAACATTTTGTTTATCTATTGTCTCCACAATTGATGACTGACCTGCTAAGCCTCTCTAACATTTCTGTTTTTATCTCCAAGAAGTGAGGTTTAGGCACCATTCTAGAGTAGCTTAAACTAATCAGAACACTTCTGTGCTTGGATCAAATATAACAAGATTATCATTCATGAAATTCATTAGAAATGACAACACAACAAGGTATTCGGCACAACAAATCCATATTGATGTTTACCCCCAACTCAAGAGACAGCACTAATTCCAAATAGTTGTTCAGTTCTCAGACACCAACATTCACTTTTCCTTCAGCCACCTATCTGATCTTTTTTTAATCTATTTCTTAACTGTGGCTATGATCTCTCATGAAATCTCTAAGTCCAGTATTATTTTTCCTAACTCCACAAACTTCTTTAGAAAAAAATCCTGTTTTCATTTTATATCTCTTACATGGTCTTGACCCTCTTCATCGTTGCAAAAATGTTTATATTAAATTTATTCCATCCTTCAGTTTTCAACCCTTCAATTAAATCTCTTCTGTTCTGATAGGATATTTCAACGATTTTATTTTGGTTTTAGTAAACTCACAATTATGTACTTAGTCATCATCTGAACATTGCAGATTGACTGACTGCCAAGATGAGGAATCCAGAAAATTTAAGCCCTCGCAACATTCATGCGAATCGACAAACTTTTGATAATACAAAGCTTAATACCATAAAGTACTGTCAGATCTTAATGACCTCTAGTCGAAGCAATGGATTTTGCTAAAGATTCAGGTTGTTGTTATTTTAGTGAATGCCCCTCCTAATACTGGGATTAGAAATTTTAATCTGAATATTTTGGTTATGGTTGTGGTCAATGAATCAATAATTGAGTCAACATTAAAATAAAAAAAAACATGAAAGCACAATAATTCTGTAAGCAAGAGAGGGTGAAGAGCAGCCACAGAGTAATGAGGCCAGAATTTAGGATACAATGGGATTTTACTACTTTTATCCATTGCTTGATATTCCAGTATGAGGAGACGGAGAAAAAATTGAATTAATTCTTGCCAACCTAATTCTAATTTAGATTAACAAAAACAATAGCCACATCACACTTTATTTTGCAAGATGAAAACAGAGTGACCTAAATCAGCACTGTGAGGTTTGTCTGCTGCTGAAGAAAAATCATTAATATATTTTAAAAAAGCAATGTTAATAATTCAACATAAAGTGATAATAGTTAGCAAGAGATGCAATGATGTTCATGCAACACAGTGGCACTTTTTTGTGTAGATTGTGGTACTCCATAATGTATGGCAACAACACTAAAAAAAGCTTTGCCAAGTACATTAACATGTCAAGAAACCTGTCACTTTGTTCCCTTTGGTTTTTTTCTCTTCCCCCACCCCCCCACACCAACACGCTCTCCCTTTTCCACAGAATTGTTGATTCCCTGCTGTGGTATAGTTCGACAAGCAAAGTTGTCTTCTGTCACTTCTCTCAAGTAGCCATTATTAACACATGAGCCTTGGCAGTGGGCTTAGTCAGGTTTTTCTACTATGGAAAGGGAGCAGCACTAACATTGAGCCCAATGCTAACATCCACATACGCCCACTTCTAGCAGGGGTCACTGCACAGCAATCAGGATCAGTAGCATGGTCAATTATAACTGCTCCCTATCCTAGGAAAGGTCAGACCAATTGTAACGTCTCTAGTGTAGCTCCAGTTAAGAAGAATTGACTGTGTGCTTTACTAATTTATAGAGTGAAACACTTGAACCAGCCAAAGTAATACTTTATTCAAAGATCCTCACAAAAATTATGACTTTTAGCATTAACCTAGCATAAGGTTTCACGTTATTGCTAAAATGTGATGACAATAGGAATAGAACTGGTCTGGTCTATTTTCAGACCTGAAAGCATAGATCAGCCCTGAGTAAGACTTATTTGGAATGCTCAGTGTTGAGATTAAACCTGGAGCCTCATTTCAATAATCTAGCTGAGCTGTTGGTACCATCATGGTACTTTAAGAAGTTAATCATTGCAGAAGATGAATTTTAGGCCACTGACCTCACTGATAGCTGGCTTCAGCTGCGTACAGTGGACAAGAGAGTGGGAGCTGTAGGAACTGGCTAATAGCACTGAATTTGAAAAGAAATGTCATTATTTAGGAGTAGCAAGCTGGGAATATCAGACATCAGCCCAAAATGTTGTTAGACAGCCATCCAAAATGCCCAAAAATTGTTATCACCTATACTTGAAGCATATGGCACAGCTCTGCAAAACTAGTCATTTGTGCTTCTGTTTTGCACCTGGAAAATATGTACAATGCAAAATAATTTCTTCACAAACCATTTCCAGAACAGAAATGTGCATGATTTTTTTCTGTATCAACATGATTTGTTGTTATCAAAGCAAGAATATTGCAAATGCTAGGTGTTGGGAATATAAACATGAAAATGTTAGAAATACTCAGCATATCTGAGTATGTTTATCAGAAGTTTTGATCACTAACGCACACACATGCACACACACACTGAGCAGCATGGCAGGATTCTCACAAGGCAACAGTGAGTTGCCAATTGTATGAGGCTGCATATCGGAGCTGCTTGCTGGTTCTTATAGCATTTGCTCACTTACCATCCATCTGCATTTTTGCATTATGTGTGCTTTGAATTGCCGTGCCATGGCTGTTCGTGTGTTGGTTCCATGGGGTTAGGGAGGCATATCTCAATGTATTGCACATTGAGTCATCAATCTAACACTTACACCATGTACCATGTCATTACGCAACAAACTCACTGCATGTTCATTCAACAAAAGGAAAGGTGGGATAGCACCGTCAGCTAGGGAATTCCAGTATTGTCAGTCACAGACAAATAAACACACCGTCCAGTGGTTTTGTCATGGTCAGTCATTCACTTGGTGTGTATTGTATATAGCCAGGGGGTCTGTCCCAGTACACTGGGAGATGTTCAGCAGTCAGTGTTGTCAGGCCAACACACAGACAAGGGAATTGCAGACTGTCAATCAGGAAGCTTCAAACACAGCGTCAATGGTCTGATCAGTCATGTCTAGGGGCTGCTCATCACAGTCAGTCAGAGGTCTGGAGCAAATTCACTCTTGTCTGTCGATCTTTCAGGAGGGTTCAAGGGAGTGTGTGTAAGGCAATGGTGGGATCACTGCAAGAAGATGTGGGGGAGTCAAGACTGAAGGTGGGAAAGCAGAGGCATTTATAGATGTGGGGACAAAGATGATGAAGGGGACAAACTCAAGTTGATTGGGTAAGTATGCAGACTAGCATCAGAGGGCATAGTAGGCTACAGGAGGGCAGTGGCAGTGACCATCACTGTGGCCTCCACAGAGGGAGCTTGAGGAGCAGAGAAGGCATAATTAAAGTGTAATGCTGGGGTTCGGGGGAGGGAGGCCAAGTATGGGTGAATTCATACTAGAAAATTGTTGAGACAATGCCAAGTGTGGATGGTGTAAATGCCAATTTGGTGGACAAAAGTGCAGGATCCATGTTTGATGGATGCTAGGACATTGTAGCAAAAAACAATTAAGCAACTGTTTGCAAAGCCTAATTGCATTTACTTTGCATCATTTAATCATCCATTTTCTATACATACAGAATGAAGGTGCTTAGTGGTCAAATATTTGTCAAAGGCAATATGCAACATGCAATTTGTGCTTGTAAACTCAACTTGGACCTCTCACTGATGTTGAAGTTAGCATCAATGAACTCTATAAAAGACCAGAGCTAGTAAAGGGGAAGTATTCTTCATGCAACTTCCAAGAATGCGCCATTGCAGCAGACAGTGAGGCAGTGTGTAGATTCTGAAGAACTTGGAGAATGGGTCAGCCTTCTACATAGAACATAGAGCACAGAAAAGTACAGCACAGAACAGGCCCTTTGGTTCATGATGTTGTGCTGAGGATTATTCCTAATCTAAAATAAAATAACCTAACCGCCGCACACCTCAATTCACTGCTGTCCATGTGCATGTCCAGCAGGCACTTAAGTGTTCCTAGTGACTCTGTTTCCACCACCACAGCTGGCAACACATTCCATGCATTCACAACTCTCTGTGTAAAGAACCTACCTCTGACGTCTCCTCTATACCTTCCTCCTAATATCTTAAAACTATGACCCCTCATGCCAGTCAATCCTGCCGTGGGGAAAAGTCTCTGGCTATTACTCTATCCATGCCTCTCATTTCCTTGTATACCTTGATCAGGTCACCTCTATTCCTCCTACTCTCCAGAGAGAAAAGTCCGAGCTTAGTCAACCTCTTTTCATAAGACAAGCCCTCCAGGCCAGGCAGCATCCTGGCAAACCTTCTTTGCACCTTCTCCAAAGCTTCTGCATCTTTCCTATAATAGGGCGACCAGAACTGGACACAATATTCCAAGTGTGGTCACCAGGGTCTTGTAGAGCTGCAGTAAAACCTCGTGGCTGTTAAACTCGATCCCCCAGCTAATGAAAGCCAAAACACCATATGCTTTCTTAACAACCCTATCCATTTGGGTAGCAATTTTAAGGGATCTATGCACTTGAACACAAAGATCCCTCTGTTCCTCCACACTTCCAAGAATCCTGTCTTTAATCCTATATTCAGCATTCAAGTTTGACCTTCCAAAATGCCACACTTCACATTTATTCAGGTTGAATTCAGTGGGCGGCACGGTGGCACAGTGGTTAGCACTGTTGCCTCACAGCGCCAGAGACCAGCGTTCAATTCCCACCTCAGGCGACTCTCTGTGTGGAGTTTGCACATTCTCCCAGTGTCTGCGTGGCTTTCCTGCGGGTGCTCCGGTTTCCTCCCACAGTCCAAAAATATGCAAGTTAGGTTTATTGGCCATGCTAAATTGCCCGTAGTGTTGGGTGAAGGGGTAAATGTAAGGGAATGGGTCTGGGTGGATTGCGCTTCGGCGGGTCGGTGTGGACTTGTTGGGCTGAAGGGCCTGTTTCCACACTGTAAGTAATCTAATCTAATCTAAACTCCGTCTGCCATTTCTCAGCCCAGCTCTGCATCCTGTCTATGTCACGCTGCAGCCTGCAGTAACCCTTGATTAATCGACGGCACCTCCAACCTTTGTGTCATCGGCAAATTTACTAACCCACCCCTCAACCTCCTCATCCAAGTCATTTATAAAAAACTGCGGGACCCCACTCACCATTGACCTCCAGGCAGAATACTTTCCATCTACAACCACTCTCTGCCTTCTGTCAGTCAATCAGCTCTGAATCCAGACATCAAAATCTCCCTGTATCCCATATCTCCTGACTTTATGAGTGAACATACCATGGGGAAAACTTATCAAGTGCCTTGCTGAAGTCCATATACACCACATCCATTGCTCAACCTTCATCAACCTTTCTCGTTACCTCCTCAAAGAACTCAATAAGATTTGTGAGGCATGACCTGCCCCTCACAAAGCCATGCTGACTGCCTTTAACAACACTATGCTTTTCCAAATAGTCATAGATCCTATCCCTCAGAATTCTTTCCAAAATCTTGCTGACCACAGACATAAGACTAACTGCTCTGTACTTGCCAGGGATTTCCCTATTCCCCTTCTTGAAAAGAGAAACAACATTCGCCTCCCTTCAATCTTCTGGTATGACTCCCATGGAGAGTGAGGAAGAAAAGATCTTCGCCAGCGGCTTAGCAACCTCCTTTCTTGCTTCCTGGAACAATTTAGGACAAATCTGGTCTGGCACTGGGGACTTATCAATCTTAATGTTTGCCAAAATTTCCAGCATATCAATTTCATCAGTCTTAATCTGTGCAAGCCTGTTTCCCAGCTCCTCAAAGTTCTCATTCACAACAAAGTCCCTTTCCTTCATGAAAACCAAAGCAAAAAAATCATTTAGGGCCTCCCCTACCTGCTCAGACTCCATGCACAAGTTCCCTACACTATTCCTGACCAGCTCTACCTTCTCCCTGATCATTCGCTTATTCCTCACATATGAGTAAAATGCTTTTGAGGCCTCCATAATCCTCCCTGCCAAGCCTTTCTCATGCCCCTTCCTGACTCTCCTCAGTCCATTTCTGAGCTCCTTTCTATTAAGCCTGTGATTCTCTAAAGCTGTGCTCGATCCTTGCTTCCTCCATCTTATGTAAGCTGCTTTCTTCCTTTTGATGAGAAGCTCCTCTGTTCTCATCATCCAAGACTCCTTAATCTTACCCCTTCTTGCCTGTCTCAGAGGAACAAATTTGTGCATCACTCACAACAACTGCTCCTTAAACAGTCTCTACATGTCTGCTGTGCCCTTTCTGTGGAACCATTACTCCCAATCTGTACTTCCCAACTTCTGTCTGATAGCGTCATAATTTCCTTTTCCCCAATTAAATGTCTTCCCTTGGTAACTGCTCCTTTCCCTCTTCAAGGCTATGGTAAATGTGAGGCAGTTGTGGTCACTGTCACTAAAGTGTTCTCCCACCACGAGATCTGACACCTGTCCTGGCTCATTACGGAGCACCAAATCCAAAATGGCATCTCCCCTCATCAGCCTGTCCACATACTGAGTAAGGAAACCCTCCTGAACACACCTGACAAAACGGCTACATCCAAACCATCTGCACTAAGAAGGTTCCATGGAAATTGGGAAAGTTGAAGTCACCCATAACAATAACTCTGCTACATCTGCATTTTGCTAAAATCTGCCGGCCTATGAGTTCTTCAATCTCCCTACTGCTCTTAGGGGGTCTTTAGAAAACCCCCAGTGGGGTGGCTGCTCCCTTGCTGTTCCTAACTTCCACCCATACTGACTCAGTAGACAAACCTTCCTCAACAACCTTTGTTTCTGTAGCTGTGATAGACTCTCTGATTAGTAATGCTGCACCCCCTCCTATTTTTCCACCCTCACTGTTCTTTTTAAATGTTCTAAACCCTGGAACATCTAGCAACCATTCCTGCCCATGTGAAACCCACATCTCCATTATGGCCACAACATCATAGTCCCAAGTACTGATCCATGCTCTAAGTTCATCACTCTTATTTCTGACACTCCTTGCGTTAAAACAAACACATTTTAACTGATCTATTTGTTCCATCTCATGAAAAACCTTCCCAATAGATGACTACATCCTGTAATTGCCCCATATCTAACTATTCCCCCTCTCAGATATGTAGCTCTGGTTCCCACCCCCCGGCCAAGCTAAATTAAACCCTCCTAAACCATGAGCAAATCTCAGACCCAGGACATTTGTGCCCCTCCAGTTCAGGTGCAACCTGTCCTTCATGTACAGGTCCCACCTTCCCCAGAAGGCATCCCAATGGTCTAAATACCTGAAGCTCTCCCTCCTGCACCAAGTGTGCAGCCATGTGTTAAGCTGCACTCGCTGTCTGTTCCTCACCTCACTATCTCATGGCACCGGTAGCAAACCTGAGATCACTATTCTACTCGTCCTGCTCTTCAGCTTCCAACCTAGCTCTCTGTAGTCACTTTTCAGATCCTCAATTCCTTTTCCTGGATACATCATTAGTGCCAATATGTACCACGATTTTTGGCTGCTCACCCTCCCCCTTCAGAATCCTGTAAACCCGATCGGCGACATCCCAGATCCTGGCACCGGGGAGACCATACCTTCCGGTAGTCCCATTCCCGACCACAAAATCTCCTGTCAATCCGTCTAACTATTGAATCCCCTACCACTAGCCACTTCTAAGGAGGAGGACAAGGCCATGGGATAGGACAAAGATGTCATTGTCCATGACAAAGCTCACCTGTTTCAGAGGCTACAAGCTGGACAGAACTTCATTAAGATCTGCTTCCAATAGTGGAGAGCTTAGTGCAGCAGATCACCTTGAATTGTAAGGTAGTCTTTATCATGATGCCGAAATTTGGTTTTGATTGTTAGAGCTAACTTCAGTCTCTAGGTTTTATTTGTTTTTGTTTTTGCTTTCTCAAAGTAAAAGCACATGTTTGGATTGGTCTGTTCCTTCCATGAATGTGATGTTCTCCTACTGGACAATGGCAACCTTTAAGTCTGCAGGTGGGCATTGGAAAAGTGTTGACTTAGAGGCTGTTCAGACAGGATTTAGCTATGGACTGGTAAAGCGTGTGGTGTGGTGGTTTAACTGGGTTGGCAATGAGAGAAATGCAATGTGGGCAGTATGACTTTGGGGCTGCTGTGCCTTGATATTGCCATTGAGGGGCAACATTGGATTGCTAGTGCTTGCCCAGGTGCACAGCAGACTTTCAAAGATGGCATGGGTGGAAGGAGCTTTTGCACCTTCATTCTCCTCTGATGGTAAGTTGTTCTGGGAACTGTGCCTAGTGATCTGGGGCTGGAATCAAATATCAAGGACACTATAGTGTTAGGTTAGGTAGTTAGTGCAACAAAATATGGTGTGCAAACTTGATAGGCCTCACAGCAGAAATTCCTATAAAAATTCAATACAGCTTTAACCAATCCTTGGATAAGCACATGGATGATGATGGGATAGTGTAGGGGGACGAGCTGAGAATAGTTCACAGGTCGGCGCAACATCGAGGGCCGAATGGCCTATTCTGTGCTGTATTGTTCTATGTTATATGTTCTATGTTCTAACTCTAACTAGCCCAAAAATGCATAAGACTTGGCTCATTTAGCTGAAAGATAGCTTTGAGCATAATTCCTGGAGTGAATTTTTCTGTTGCTCTTAATACATTTTAAAATATAAAGTATAGAGTGACATTATTGTTTTAAAAGCTAACTGATCTTTATTTTCTCTAATCCTAACTACCTCCATTTACAAAATAAGTATTGTGAAAATGTCAGCGCACACAGTAGAATAGAAACTGAAGATGGGGATGTAATTGATTGGAACACTGTCCTTTCATGTCTGAAATGTAATCCAGCCCAGATGAATGTTTATTCACTAATTGATAATCTTTCTCTAAGGAACCATAAGGATTTTTGATGTGGTAACTGGGTGTCCCAGCTTGTTAACACTAAGCGTTAATCAAAGGGCAGTGTGCCAATGTGTTTCACATGGTATTGTTTGCCTTAAGGAATATGTTAACAACCTTATTAGTTTGAACTATCAACATTTTATTTTAACCATCACTGTTATTGATTTCTTTTACCCATTAAATGCATTATCAGGATTTATACATGGCCTCCTGTAAAGCTGCATTAATTTGGTTATCAAGCAAAGCTGACTGACAGTATTTAGTAGTACCCTTTGTTTGCAATAGTGTTTTCATATTTTTTCTGTACTCAAATTCAAATGTTGAAGAAAATGTTTACCTAAGCACCAACATAATATGATTAAGTTAACATTAACTGATGAGAATATAAATTGAGTGGTTATGTAACAGCTGCCCTTTAAACACCTGGCCATTTTGCCTTTCTATGCCCTCTGAAATTAAATTTCCACGTACCTCTTAATTTTCCATTTCCTGCCAATGACTTAGAAGGGTGCTTGAATATGTTGTGGACTGTTGTTAGACACAATTTGGTGAGTTACGTTGAACTCTAAATATGGTGGTCAGTGTCTCAACAACTATTGTACTAGTGGCACCTTTGGTTTATCACACGAAAGAGAATTTGGTGAAATAGTCAGTTACCGGAATAAAATTGTATCATTAAACAAAGAAAATGTCAGTCAAAATGTGCCCCATATCGTGAAAGAAATTTCTTGTGGAAGAAAATGTTTTCTTGATTGTTGAGTTTAATGGATTTGATGTTCCACATGACTTGATTAGTTGAATCACTATTGACGCTGAGCCAATCGATAGATTTGCTAGGCTTTAGTGGTGCAGCGACAGTGTCCTTCCCTCTAACCCAGAAGATGTAGATTCAGGTACCACCTGCTCCAGAAGTGCGGAATAAAATCTCCAGATAGATTGCTTAGAAAATATTGGTTATGGATCTAAGCATTAAAACTCTTGCATTTTCTCCTGTGCCAATGTGTCATAGAGTCATAGAGTTGTGCAGCACAGAAACAGACCCTTTGGTACAAGTCACCTATGCTGACCAAGTTTTCCAAAGTAAATTAATCCCACTTGCCTGCATTTGGGCCATATCTCTCCAAACCTTTCCTACTCATGTACCTATGCAAATACCTTTTAAAGGTTGTAAATGTACTGCATGTATCACTTCCTCTGGCAGTTCATTCCACATATGATCTCTGTGAAAAAGGTGCCCCCCAAATCTCTTTTAAAACTTTCTCCTCTCATTTTAAAAGTATTTCCCCTAGTTTTGAATTCCCCCACCCTAGTGAATAGACCGTTGCTATTCACCTTATCTATGCCCCCATGATTTTATAGACCTCAATAAGGTCACCCCTTGCTCTCCTATGCTCCAATGAAGAAGTCCCAGCCTATCTCACCTCTCCTTATAACTCAAGCCCTCCAGTGCTGGCAACATCTAGTAAATCTTTTCTGAACCCTCTCCAATTTAATAATTTCCTTCCTATAGCAGGACGATCAGAACTGTACTCCAAAAGTGGCCTCTCCAAAGTCCTGCACAATCTCAACATGATGTCCCAATTCCTATGCTCAATGATCTGTGCAATGAAGGCAAGCATGCTAAATGCCTTCTTAACCACCCTGTCTATCTGTGATGCTGCTTTCAAAGAATTAAGGAGTTCAAAGAATTATATACAGTCAAACTTAAAAATCACACAACACCAGGTTATAGTCCAACAAGTTTATTTGAAAGCACTAGCTTTCGGAGCGCTGCTTCTTCATCAGGTAGCTGTGCTTCCACATAAACCTGTTGGACTATAACCTGGTGTTGTGTGATTTTTAACTTAGTCCACCCCAGTCCAGCACCAGCTCCTCCACATCATATGTACAGTCAGTTCTGCTTTAATGCAGTAGTTTCATTCTTGTACAATCACGTGTTATAAGAAAATCATGTAATAGCAGCACCGTTTAAACTAATGGGGTCAGAATCACTTTATAACTGTGGGATTGTGTTCAAATAACGACTGAAATTAGTGAGTGGTGAAAATAACCTCTTTTATTCAGCAATCACAGCACAAGTTTGAAGCGGCAATAGAATCCCAAAATACAGGTCTTACAAGAGCCCCTTTATAGACAGTTCTTACATATATTAAAATTCCATTACTATGGTGGTACATTTTTTATCTCAAGTACACAAAGGTTTGAAGGGCTTCTGTCCTGGGAGACAGAAGATGAGTTAAAACATGTGCTGGCTGCTACTTCTGATGCTACTTCTGATTTGATGTGTGTCTGGTCTGCTTGCATAATTCGGAGGTTTTGTCTTTCAAGTTATCAAGTATTAGTAAACATACTAGGCCTTTTTGCTCTAAATAAATTAAAAATTGTACCTATGCTTAATAAAAGAAGAAAGAATATTAAACTGATTACTGCAGCTGGGTTATGAGATTTATTTACTATTTGCCGATATGAGTTTCAGTCATTCATGCAATTTCATGGAAGCGCTGTTTTGTCAGTTTGCGTTATAAAGGGACATTAGCCCAGTTAAAAGGTATTTAACAGGTACATAATCTATTCAGATCCTGGATATGGTTGGCAAGGTTTAATTAATATAAGGTTTTGTGGAAACTTGACGGGGATGGTATTGTTCTGTATGCTACACTAATTCAGATGTGAACACTGCTTGTAGCAAGGGCTGCTAAGGTGTGAAAATGCAGTAATGGGTTCGAAAGGATTGGTTTTAAAATTTGGACACTACAGAACTGCAGTTTTATGAATGAATGAATGAAACCATATTATAGTAAATAACGGGTGAGTAAAAGGTTATGTATGAATGAACGGGAAACCGGTATTAATGAATATAGTGAGCTGGTGAGTGAGTTAATAAAGATAGTCTATAACACAATATCTCACATAATCAATACACGCTTTAATACTTCACGCTTTAGAAACAGTATCCCCAATTTGCCAATTATGTTATAGCAAATTTGTGTTAACGAAGCATGTGTTATAGCAGAACAACCCGTATCTGAACCCTTAGGTCTCTCTGTTCGACAACACTACCCAGAGCCCTACCATTAGCTGTATAAGTCCTGACCTTGTTTGTTTTCACCAGAACACAACACTTTGTCCTTTATCCAAATTAAACTCCATTTGCCACTCCTCAGCCCATTGATCAAGACCCCTTGGTAATATTAGATAATCTTTTTTACTATTGACTGTACCACCAATTTTGGTGTCATTTGCAAACTTATTAACAATGACTCTTAAATCCTCATCCAAATCATTTATATAAACGACAAACGAAAGTGAACCCAGCTCTGATCCCTGCTGATCAGAGGTCACAGGACCCCAGTCCAAAAAACAACCCTCCACCACTAAACTCTGTCTCCTACCGTCAAGCCAACTTTATATCTAATTGGCAAGCTCTCCCTGAATCCCATATGATTTTATTTTACTAATTAGTCTACCAGGCAGAACTTTGTCAAAGGTCCATGTAGACAACATCTACCACTCTTCCCTCATCAGTCTTTTTGGTTACATCCTCAAAATACTCAAATCACATTTGTAAGACACAATTTCCCTCGCACAAAACCATGCTGACTATCCATAATCAGTCCTTGCCTTGCCTCTCCAAATGCACATAAATCTTTTCTCTCAGAATCTCCTCCAACAACTTACCCACCACTGACATCAGATGCATTGGTCTATAGTTCCCTTTCTTAAATAAAGACACAACGTTTGCCACCCTTCAGTCTTCTGATGCCCCACCTATGGCTGTAGATGATAAGAATATCTCGGTTAGGGGCCTTGCAATTTCTTCTCTAAATTCCCACAATGTTCTGGGATACACTTGAATAGCTTACATATATCATTACATACTGGAGACTATCTTGGCTGGTGAGACAAGCCACACTTCATACAACATTTGGTTGCTCCATTGGACCCACTGACAGTTGCAAGAGTTTTTCAGGTGCCAAACACTTGCAGATGCTGTTGACAGTTTGATATAACTGAATCAAACTTGCATTCTTCTTCCAGTAGAACATCAATGTTGTATTCTTTGAGTTGTCCAAAATAGCATTTCTGAAGGACTTGATGGGCATAGAGGCAAATGACCATTCCTATAAGCCTTCCAGCTAAATTAGGTTCTCTGAAATCACATTCTGTCCCTCTGTGTCAAAACGTGCCTACAAATTGGTCAACTGTTTCACCTAGATACTGGTGCTATTAACAGTATAAGAAGTCATAACAATATAAGAACATAAGATATAAGAGCATAATTAGGCCATTCGATCATGGCTAATATGTTTTTCAACTCCATTCTCCTGCCTTCTCCTTGTGACTCTTGAACCCCTCACTAACCAAGAACCTATCTATCTCTGTCTTAAATGCACTCAATGACTTGGCCTCTACAGCTTTCTGTGACAATGTATTCCACAGATTCAGTACCTACTGGCTAAAGAAATTCTTCCTCATTTTAGTTTGGATAAGTCATCCTTTTATTCTAAGGCTGTGTCAATAGACAATAGACAATAGGTGCAGGAGTAGGCCTTTCAGCCCTTCGAGCCTGCACCGCCATTCAATATAATCATGGCTGATCATTCCTAATCAGTATCCTCTTTCTGCCTTATCTCCATAACCCTTGATTCCACTATCTTTGAGAGCTCTATCCAACTCCTTCTTAAATGAATCCAGAGAGTGGGCCTCCACTGCCCTCTGGGGCAGAGCATTCCACACAGCCACCACTCTCTGGGTGAAGAGGTTTCTCCTGAGCTCTGTCCTAAATGGTCTACCCCATATTTTTAAGCTGTGTCCTCTGGTACGGCACTCACCCATCAGTGGAAATATGTTTCCTACTGCCAGAGTGTCCAATCCTTTCATAATCTTATACGTCTCAATCAGATCCCATCTCAATCTTCGAAACTCAAGGGTATACAAGCCCAGTCGCTCCAGTCTTTCAGC
>NC_057714.1:79966951-79993603 GCF_004010195.1 Chiloscyllium plagiosum
AACAGAAGTACTGTCACTTCCGACTGTACCCTCTCCCTCTCAAATTGCAGATTGAAGCTTATTGTATTATGGTCACTACTTCCCAATGGCTCCTTCACTCTTCTCTATGTCCACAGTATCCAAACCTGTCATATTTCTATAAGTTTCAATGAGATCAGCCTTTCCCTGCCCCCCCCCACCCCGCCCCACCCTCCGCTTCCAAATTCCATTGGGTAGAAACACAGAGTCCTCAAACACTCCTCATATGATAAGCTCAATCAAGCCTGCGCATCCTGAAAGTGAATTGCACTTTACGTTGGTCCGCCCCCCCCCACCCCGCCCCACCCTCCGCTTCCAAATTCCATTGGGTAGAAACACAGAGTCCTCAAACACTCCTCATATGATAAGCTCAATCAAGCCTGCGCATCCTGAAAGTGAATTGCACTTTACGTTGGTCCTCTAAAATCTGAAAACTTGTGTGAGGACCCTCACAGTCATAATTAGAAAAACCAAAGGAATTTATTCTTCTTGAGCCTTCAGTATCTAAAGTAAGAAGTTTGACTCCTGTTGTTTTTTTGGCGAGTTATCTACTGATCGGTAAAATAAATATTGATTCTTTATTTAAATAACTAATATTCTGACAGACTATCAATGAATCACTAATTCATTTTTTTTGTTTACTTTCCATCTTTCTATTGTGTAGCTTCCTGTTTTTAAGAACTGAAAGTAAAATTCAATATTGCAATATAATGCTTTTCCTGTTATTTATTTATATGTTAACTTTTCTTTACTGTATTACTAAATGCTGCTGCCCCATTGAAAATTGCAATTTTTTTATTTTATAGGCCATTTTTCTGCCAAAACAAAAGCAATAATGATATCACACACATCTTTTAAGATACTTCTGTGTAGTTTGAGTAAAGAAATGGCAGAATCGACTAATATCTGGACACAAGAAAGGCCTTTTTAGTACTTTTCTCTCTCTTGTTTGAAACTGTGTTTTGTTGTAGCATTAGTTTCTTAGATTTGAATTCTCCGTTCAGCATATTTTAAACTGCTTTTTTCATTAGAGAAAGCGGTAGGGTTCCCACTGTACATTAGTGTTGGTTGTAGCTCTTTAATCTTGGTTATAGTTGTAACTTCAATTCTGAATATTGACAGACTGATGGGTGACTGCTACAACTACCACCCTTTTCAGCATTTTGTGTCAACTTACTGTCACTAATTCACTGTCATCAATGGCTTTTAATGCCCATAGACTGGCACCATGTTGTTTTTTTATATGTTACCCTGGATAACATATACCGCAGAGAGTTAAGTTCGTGTTGAAAAAGATATCTTGAAATTTACTTACAACACTAACCATTTACATAGCTATAATGTCACAGACTTACACACAGAGTTGCGTTCTGCTCTTATTGATGTTGTATGTTACATGCACACATAGCTGACTGACTGGAAATAATATGCTGAATTGAAGATACAAAGAATGCGACTGAGGTGAAATGGGTATCTTGATACTGGAGAATGACATACCATGATGTGTTAAATGTTCAGGCCCATCTCTAAATGTGCTCTTATACAACAGTAGCAATAGAAAATTCTGGAAATACTCTGCTGATCGGTCTGCACTCCTGGATTGAAAGAACGGAGTTAACAGACTAAACTTCTCTCTGGATGCTGAGAGTCTAACATCAGGACCATAGTGGGTTCTTAGCCCTTGTCAAGGCTCCCCACTGCAATGCAGGTTCCTAGCTGATGATCAACCCACTTGTCATTCTTTTTTGTTAATGCATTTATGAGATGCCAATGACCTTAGTTGCCTGATTATAATTGAGATGGTGGTCGTGAGGTGAGCCTTAGGAACAGTGTACCTGAGACAGGAAACTCAATGTGAAAGCACGGAGCTCTGGATGGATTGCAATCTCACTGGAACAGGTAGGTGTGACTAAAGCAGAAATGCCAATTTGACACACCTCAAAAAGGAGGCTTTCTTGTAAATCTATTGGAAGTTTAAAATTAAAGAAACCCCACAATTTTTATGGCCATCTGTGTGGGTGGAAACTGCTCTACTTGAATGGTTTTGGCTGGCATTTTCACATTTGTGATTTATCCTAAATACCAATGAGAGAAGCACCGATAACCCACTGGGAGATTGCCTCCAAGTTATTGCTGACCATTTGACTCTGCAGGGAACAGGGCTTACTTTTTTTATCATTCTATTCTGACATGTAATGGCACACATCGTAAGATTGAACTCAGGCCTTCTAGACCAGAGATAGAGACACAATCACTGTGCCACAAGATCCCATCAACAAGACCACAGTTTTATTATCAACTTGTTCATACATGTTTTGACACAGCTCTGGAATAGATGGGACAGGAACTGGTCTTATGTTGGGAAATACCAGAGGTTCTGAAAATGGGCATTAAGTAGGGCATTAATAGGTCTCCATAATGTAGGCTGTCAATTCTCTTGGGATACTCAACATAGGGAAACACATCCAGAGATTGAACTGCATCAAAGAGCTGTTATGGCATAGCTGTATTAGATTAGATTAGATTAGATTAGATTACTTACAGTGTGGAAACAGGCCCTTCGGCCCAACAAGTCCACACCGCCCCGCCGAAGCGCAACCCACCCATACCCCTACATTTACCCCTTACCTAACACTACGGGCAATTTAGCATAGCCAATTCACCTGACCTGCACATCTTTGGACTGTGGGAGGAAACCGGAGCACCCGGAGGAAACCCACACAAACACGGGGAGAACGTGCAAACTCCACACAGTCAGTCGCCTGAGGCGGGAATTGAACCCGGGTCTCTGGCGCTGTGAGGCAGCAGTGCTAACCACTGTGCCACCATGCCGCCCACAAATATGAATTTCTCCACCCAGCTGACTCCAGCCATGTGTGACAAACTTCTACATAATGCTTTGTACTTGATGTCAATGACCTTTTGATTCTATTCTCCTTCACAGATGCTACATGGATGGCATATTTTGTTTTTAATTTTGATTTCCAGCATCTGTAGTATTTGGCTTATGATTTATCGATAACCAGTCTTATACATCTAAACATTTACAGTCACTTCTTCAATAACACAATGGTTGTGTTCTTGTGCAACCCTGCGTTAGCGAATTAATTTAAAAATGAAGACCAGAAATATCTCTTTTGTCAACAATGGTGTGTTATACAGAGAAGAAGCTGGTAAAAAGATAATTCCATAATCTTATATAGGTCGTTCTGTTATAAGGTGTGTTTTGTCGACGCAAGTTTGTTGTAACGTGACTGATGAACTGGGGCGCTGTTTCTGCAGCAAAAATGTTTAAAACATGTGTTGGCTGTACTGTGATTACAGTGCCAACTCTTTAAACGCTGCTTCTAAAGTGTGATTTTTCTCTAACGCGGGGTTGCACAAGAACACAACCATCGTGTTATTGAAGAAGTGACTGTAAATGTTTAGATGTATAAGGCTGGTTATAGATAAATCATAAAGTTTGCAGCATTGGTTTGAAGAATTACATGGCTTTCAGTCTGTGTTAAAAACAATCTAGCATGCAAATGAAAATGGAAGAAAGAGGATAGAATGAAATTAGCACAATTCCGTTACCCGATTACTTTGATTATTTCACTTCCACTAAAATTGCTTTAAAATGCTGTACTATTATTATTGATATTCATTTTTATCACCTTAGCCCTTACAAAGCGGAAAGTAATCTAAACAGCTACTAACACATGAGAATTCAATTAAAAATTAATTGTTCTTATGCTTCATTTCCAATTTCTTTATCTGATGGACTCATTATGGCACTTTACTCAGCAAATTAGGTCAGCAATCTGCTTGACAGGATCTCTGTCGCTGCAGAAGATGAAACAGCTTCTGGGAACTGTGCCAAAATGTCATTCACATTCCAAATGTTTAACTTAATTGACAAACATAAAATTCACTTTATAGAGCAAAAATGTTTCCTCGAACTATTATTTGAACTTAACAATTTTGCTGATAACGCAAAGGGATGGATGTTGGAAGGCAGTCGTGTACTGGTAATGTCTCTGGACTAGCAATCCTGAATCCCAGGTTAATGCTGTGAGGGCGTGGGCTTGAATCCTACTACAGCAGATGGTGAAAGCTAATTCAGTTTTTTTAAAATCTGAAATTAATTACTAGGGCAATGGCAACCAGATAACCATTGTCAATTGTTATAAATGCCCACCTGATTTACTTTTAGGAAGGAAGTCTGCTATCCTCCTAGATCTACATAGATAGAACATACATAGAATATTACAGCGCAGTACAGGCCCTTCGGCCCTCGATGTTGCGCCGACCTGTCATACCAATCTGAAGCCCATCTAACCTACACGATTCCATGTACGTCCATATGCTTGTCCAATGACGACTTAAATGTACTTATGGACGGCACGGTGGCACAGTGGTTAGCACTGTTACCTCACAGCGCCAGAGACCTGAGTTCAATTCCCGCCACAGGTGACTCTCTGTGTGGAGTTTGCACATTCTCCCGTGTCTGCATGGGTTTCCTCTGGGTGCTCTGGTTTCCTCCCACAGTCCAAAAATGTGCAGGTTAGGTGAATTGGCCATGCTAAATTGCCCTTAGTGTTAGGTGAAGGGGTAAGTGTAGGGGAATGGGTCTGGGTGGGTTTCGCTTCGGCTAGTCGGTGTGGACTTGTTGGGCCGAAGGGCCTGTTTCCACTCTGTAAGTAATCTAATCTTAAAGTTGGCGAATCTACTACCATTGCAGGCAAATCATTCCATATCCTTACTACTCTCTGAGTAAAGAAACTACCTCTGACATCTGTCCTATATCTATCACCCCTCAATTTAAAACTATGCCCACTCGTACTCGCCGTTACCATACTTGAAAAAAGGCTCTCCCTGTCCACCCTATCTAACCCTCTGATGTGACTCCAGAACTACATGTGACTCCAGAACTACAGACAATTGTTTGACTCTTAGCTGCCTTTGAGATGACAGTTGATTAGATTGGTGCTGCAAATGCACAGCAGGTCAGGCAGCATCCAAGGAACAGGAAAATCGACATTTTGAGCAGGAGCCCTTCATGAGGAATTCCTGATGAAGGTCTCCTGCCCAAAACATCGATTTTCCTGCTGCTTAGATGCTGCCTGACCTGCTGTACATTTCCAGCACCACTCTAATCTTGACACTAATCTCCAGCATCTGCAATCCTCACTTTTGCCTAGTTCAAGAGGTTTGCTAGCGTAGTTAGGGATGGGCAAAAACTGCTGATCCATGCTCATAATGCATGATTGAATAGAAAACAATTATTTACCAGAGTTCTGGAACTGTTGAGTGTTCCCTGATGGCTGAGCCTTTGAAAGATGACATGAGCAATCCATGGTTATGTTTGAATTAGTTGCTTTCGTGAGAACATTACTGTTAGTTCAGTGACCTTGTGTGAGGAAGAGGAAAGTCAGTCAGATTTCCTACTACTCATCATTATGCTGCAACTCTAGGTGGAAATGTCTTTGTCTTGGTGGAGATTGGAATTGTGACAGTGGCCTGAGCAAAAGATGCAATTAACAATTGAGCATGAGATTTGATTCGTAGTGATTCACCCACACCAGAAGAGCCTGTCAATATAGTTAAAACTCTCTGGTGGATGAACAGTGTTTATGAGACCAGACTCCATGAGTCAACATTCTTTTCCCTATCCTCACTAGTATAATTTATGGTTCCTTCTAAAACGTAAACTGTTTTTCTCCTTTTCAAAACTGTGTTATCACCCTCTCCTAAAATCCCAACCTCAATCTTTGTTCTTAAGCTCCCTTTCCTCCAGCTAATTACATGTTCACCTCTCTATGGAAACCTTCTGCTGAGTCTCAGGGCCATGATCTTTCTAGTGAAAATTACTGATTCCTGAGGAAGGGCCTGTGCCCGAAACGTCGAATCTCCTGTTCCCTGGATGCTGCCTGACCTGCTGTGCTGTTCCAGCAATAAAGTTTCAACTTTGATCTCCAGCATCTGCAGACCTCACTTTCTCCTAGTGAAAATTACCCATTACATCATTTGTGATTTCATGTAAGGCAAGTTATGTCTTCTTCTCTGGATTGTTCAAGTCCATGGCATCACTTCTTCCTGCACAATTTCTCCTCAATGGCTCAGTTTTCACTTAGTTCCACCCCAATATGTCCCTGTATAGCTGGACAGATTTCCAACATGGCTTTTCTCTCCCATTTCTGGGAGTAATCACTGCTGAGCTCATTGTCCAGTCCCTTTAGCATTAAAAGTAATATCAACATTTGGCTAGTTGCCAAAAGTAGAGAATGTTGCAATTTCTAAATGCTGTTGTACATTGACACATTTCAGAAGTTATGACCCATGCCCAAGCAGTTTAAACTTCTGATGGGCAGATTGGCATCACGCAATCCCGCCAAGAATGTCTGTGACACTGACCTCGGTGTGGAGACTTGTGTTTGGAAATACCCTGTTAATTTCTGGTGTAGATCAATGAGTAACCAAGCGTCTCTTCCATCTCCTATGCAGCCATCAGACACCTCACACCCACAGATATCACCTCCTGATTAGCCACTCCCCAATCATCCATCCCCTGACTACCTGCCATCTCATTACTCACACTCTGACCACCCATCCCCAAACTGGCTACCCCCCACCCAATGTAACCCTGACTATCTTTGCTTCCCAATTTGACTGCTCACTCACTCATTCACTCCACTAAAAGCCTTAAAACTTTCAACCTTGACCTGAATTGGTAGCTGGTGTCAAAATGAGGTCATGGTGTCTCTGCTACTTCTCTTCACCATTATTCTTGATGGATAGCTGTGCAGAAAGATCACCGCTGAAGCCTCGACAGGAAGACACAGCTGTAAAGATGGAAAAAGATAGAACCATAAGCATTGACAGTGTCATTGACTGAAAGATCTGATCTTGCTTCCTTGCCTCTGTTTTCTTTCCTGGTCAGAATTCTGCACTTTCTTCTACCCACTAGCCATGTATCTATTCCAAATTGTTTCTGGCCAGAGCCTACTGCTTTCTGTTTGCTACTCTGATTGCCATGATATGGAGGTGCTAGTGTTGGACTGGGATGGACAAAGTTAAAAATCACACAATACCAGGTTATAGTCCAACAGGTTTATTTGAAGGAGCAGCCCTCCAAAAGCTTGCATTTTCAAATCTACCTGTTGGACTATAGCCTAGCGTTGTGCGATTTTCAATCTGATTGCTAAGCCCTCTTTGAATCTATCTGTAGTCCACTGCCTATTATTTGGTCCTAGTCTTCCTGACACCTTCCATTATTGACCAAAATTATGACCTTTGTCAGTAAATCAGTGCATTAGCAATATCTTACATTATATCTTGCCTTTAATGCAGCAAAAAACATTTTAAGGCTTTTCACAGAAAGCACTATCAAGCTCTTGATATTTTAATATGTATAAATCTATCAACCTCAGTATTGAACAAACTCAATTACTGAGCCTCCACAGCTCTCAGTGGCAGAGAATCCTAAACATTCACCAACTTCTGAGTGAAAAATATTCTCATCTCTGTTCTAGATGGCTTGCCTCTTATTCGCAGTGCATCCCTTAGTCCTAGACCAACTCCAAACCAAGGAAAACATCCTTCCCCAATCTACTCTGTCAATGTATGTGAATTTTATATGCTTGAATGAGACCATGTCTCATTCTTCCAGACTGAAGAGAATATTGGCCCAGTCCATAATCTTTACTCAGGGGACCATCCCTCGATCCCAGGAATCAGCCTGGTGAGCCTTCATTGCCTACAGTCTAGAATATTTTTCCTTAGGTTAGGAGACCAAAACCGTACACCTTACCCCAAGCATGGTTTCACCAAGATACTATGTAATTGCAATAAGGCACCTTTGCTTCTACACTTACGTTCTCCTGTAAAAATACGATTGCCTTCTTAATTGCTTGCAGTACCTGCATGTTAAATTTTGTGGACTCATGACCAAGGACAGACAAGTCCCTTTGAAACTCAACAATTCCGGGCATATTCACCATTTAAAAAACAGCATTTCTGTCTTTCCTGCCAAGATGAATAACATGTTTCTCAACTTTGTATTCCATCTCTCAAATATTTGCCCACTCCCTTGAGAAATCAATAACTTACATTCTTATCTAAATTTGTACCTACCAACTTAGAAATACATTTAATCCCCATCTCTAAATCATTCGGATGCTAAATCATTGTGAATTGCTGGAATCCAAATCCAGATTCTCGCAGGACCACAATAGCTACAACATACCAACCTGAAAATGTTTCATTTATTTCTACTCATTATTTTTCATCTGGAGAGAGAGAGATAGAGGAGAGGAAAGATTTAGGAAGGAAATTTCAGAGATTAGGGCCAATTGAACTGAAACCACAGCTGCCACTGAGGAATTTATTAAATTTGGGGATGTGCAAGAGGACAGAATTGAAGGGTACATATAGCTTGTTACCTTACAGGATCATCGGTCTCAGTACCGTTTAAAAGGGCACGCAGATAGGCATTCATTCCCTGTAAGCCAGGAGTACTATTTTTACTGCTTGGGCAGCTTTTAGGCATTGAAACTGTTGCCAGCTCCTCTCCAGCAATTGACTGTGACCCTCTGCTATGTCTGAGTGCCAACAATAAGGAGCACCATGGTTCAGCAAGATCTCAATGTTGGTTTTCCTTTAGGACTTATGGGAAATACAGGTCCTGTTTCCCAGGAATGGCAGCAAGAAACCCTCTTATCTGACCAATGTGGTCTAACTCTGTCTAGACCACATTGGTCAGATAAGAGGGTTTCTTGCTGGTTAGAGGTAGTGTGGTCCAGAGAAGAACTTGGGTTCTATCCCAAAAAAGGATGAATGATCTACTGCACTCTGCAAACGTAAGTGGCACTGTGTAGCCACTGCAAGGTGACAATTACAAGTGTATTAAACAATATATTGATGCAGAGGAGGGTCAGCTAGGCTTCAGCAACGGATGAAGCTTGCAGTCTTAATGCATGGGAGCTATGTCATTGCAGCGTATGTTGTATTAGGTGGGGACCATGTGCATGTCAAATACTTAGTGAGAGGAGTTCAGAAGTTGTCATAAATGCACCCATAAATGGGTAATTCATCCATTGGGATAACATTCGACCCTGTATGCCTGTATTTGGGAGAAAGAGCTTATAAATGGCAGAATTCAAGAAAAAGGAGAAGGGATATTCAAATATTCACCCATTTTGAAGAAGCAGCTATCGAGCTTGCTTGGAAGGACTGGGATCATATAATCTGTACCAATGGAGAGATCAGAGTCTTAAAGTAATCCAGTGAAGATGTTTCCAGTCTGTTAGTGACAAATGGATACACAATTTTAATGCCTGAAACATTGCTGAGAATATAAATTTTCATAGAGTCATCAACTCATAGAGATATACAGCATGGAAACAGACCCTTTGATCTAACTCATCCATGCTAACCAGATATCCTAACCTAATCTTGTCCCTTTTGCCAACAGTTGGCCCATATTCCTCTAAGCTCTTCCTATTCATATACCCATCCAGATGTCTTTTAAATGCTGTAATTGTACCAGCCTCCACCACTTCCTCTGGCAGCTCATTTCATACACGCACCACCCTCTGTGTGAAAAAGCTGCCCCTAAAGTCCCTTTTATATCTTTCCCCTCTCACCCTAAACCTATGCCCTCTAGTTCTGGACTCTCTGGCCCCAGGAAAAGACCTTGTCTATTTATCCTATCGATGCCCCTCATGATTTTGTAAACCTCTATAAGGTCACTCCTCAGTCTCTGATGCTCCAGGGAAAAAAGCCCCAGTCTATTCAGCCTCCCTACAACTCAAATCCTCCAACCCTGGCAAAGTCCAGGGTTTCATAGTTTCCAGTTTCACAACATCTTTCCGATAGGAAGACCAGAATTGCATGCAATATTCCAAAAGTGGCCTAACCAATATCCTGTACAGCTGCAACATGACCTCCCAACACCTATACTTAATGCTCTGTCCAATAGAGGATAGCATATCAAATGCCATCTTAACTATCCTATCTACCTGCGACTTTAGCCATAGATGAGCTGGAGCAGGTGGCTGAGTAGTTAAGGTGATGGACTGCTAATCCATTGTGCTCTGCATGTATGGGTTTGAATCCCATCCTTGTCAGTGCCTGCTCTTTGCCTTCCCTGGTAGTCAAGTGGTTAGGATTTGGCACTTTCACCACTGCGGCCTGGGTTCGATTCCAGTCAGGGTATGGGCGTTCTGCTCTGGTATTTTATTTGTATCATCGATAGCCACAGGTGAGGTGCCAGAAGACTGGAGGTTGGCTAATGTGGTGACACTATTTAAGAAAGGTAGTAAGGAAAAGCCAGGGAACTATAGACTAGTGAGCCTGACATTGGTGGTGGACAAATTGTTGGAGGGAATCCTGAGGGACAGGATTTACATATATTTGGAAAGACAATGACTGATTTGGGATACTCAGCATGGCTTTGAGCATGGAAAGTCATGTCTCACAAACTTGATTGAGTTTTTTGAAGATGTAACAAAGAGGATTGATGAGGGCAGAGTGCTAGACATGATCTATATGAACTTCAGTAAGGCATTCAACGGGTTCCTCATGGGAGACTAGTTAGCAAGGTTAGATCTCATGGAATACAGGGAGAACTAGCCATTTGGATCCAGAACTGACTCAAAAAAGACAGAGGTGGTGGAGGATTGATTTTCAGAGTGGAGGCCTGTGACCAGTGGTGTGCCACAAGGATTAGTGCTGGATCCACTGCTTTTCGTCATTTATATAAATGATTTGGATGTGAAATAGGAGGGATGGTTAATAACTTTGCAGATGACACCAAAATTGGAGGTGTAGTGGACAGCGAAGAAGGTTATCTCAGAGTACAATGGGATCTTAATCAGATGGGCCAATGGACTGAGAAGTGGCAGATGGAATTTAATTTAGATAAATGCGAGGTGCTGCATTTTGGAAAAGCAAATCAGAGCAGGACTTATACACTTAATGGTAAGGTCCTGGGGACTGTTGCTGAAATTGTGTATATAACCATCAGTTAATTATTTTTGTTCTAACCATAAGATCATAAGAAATAGGAACATCAGTAGGCCATTCATCTTCTCGAACCTGCTGCACCATTCAGTAAGATCATGGCTAATCGAACGTTCCTCATATCCACTTTCCTACTCTTTCCCCATAACACTTGATTCTCCTACTGATCATGAATATGTATATCTCTGCCTTGAATATACAGAAGGACTGCGCCCTAAAGCTCTCTGTGGTAAGGAGCTCTAAAGAATCCCAACCCTCTGAAAGAGGAAATGCTTCCTCATTTCAGACTTCAATTGGCACTCTGAGACTATGCGTTCTGGTCCTATACTTTCCCATGTGGAAACATCCTTTCAGCAATGATCCTCTCAAGCTCCATTAGAATCTTATATGTTTCAATGTGATCACTTCTCATTCTTCTAAACTTCAGTGAATAGAGTCACAACCTGTTTAATCTTTGCTCAGGAAACAATGCCTCCATACCAGGGCTCATCCCAGTGAACCTTCTCAGAACTACCTCCAATGAAATAATATCTTTCCTTAAATAAGAAAGCCAAAACTGCTCACAGAAGATACAGAAGCTTAAACACATGTACCAACAGGTTCAAGAATAGCTTCTTCCCTGTTGTTGTTAGACAGCTGAGTGGACCTCTCTAATTTCAAATCTCATATTGATCTTGCTTTTGTGCACCTCCTGTGCAGCCGCAACCTTGTATGTCTTGCTCTGTCTCAACACTCTATGATCTGTATGTCCTTGTATGGTATGATCTGCCTGTACTGCTCACAAAACAAACTTTTCACTGTATTTAAGTACATGTCACAACAATAAATCAAACTAAATCAAATCAAATGAAACAGTTTTCCAGATGTGGTCTCATCAGCACCTTGTACAGTTGCAGAATTAGAATTTATTGTCACTGGTACTCAAGTACAGAAGTACAGGAGTACATTGAAAAGTGTATCAAGTCGCCATTCCTGGTACAAAATCTTAGGAATCAGTTTGAAAAATAAGAAATAAAGTTAAACATTACAGTGTTTTTAATATAATGTAGAAAAATAAATAAAGTTAAAAGTTAAACATTATATAGTCCTTATTAAATGCTCAGCCATGATGGGCTCACTCCTTGTGCTGACTCAACCTCCCCTGCAG
Source organism: Chiloscyllium plagiosum (assembly GCF_004010195.1). NCBI lineage: Eukaryota > Metazoa > Chordata > Chondrichthyes > Orectolobiformes > Hemiscylliidae > Chiloscyllium > Chiloscyllium plagiosum. The sequence continues at coordinate 79,979,121 of NC_057714.1, forward strand.
ATGCCAGGAGACTTTGGGCTGCCTGCTCTCAATGCCACCACTAGCTGTCTCATTGCTGACTGCCAAAGTCCAATCTGGGTCCCCAGCGTCTGCCATGCTCCCATCCTCAAAAAGCCGTGATGACACCATCTGCCAAAGTCCCACTCTGGACCCCAGTGAAGTCACAATGCTGCCACTGCCTCCACAAATGATCTCTCTCCAGAAGGTAATTAAGGAGAAAATAAGACTAAATAGCGAAAAAAAAAAGAAAAATGAGAAAAGAAGATGAGAAAAAGGAAAGCGATGGAATGGACAAACCTGAACGCTGCCTACTCGACTGCCATCTTGGGAAATTAAGTAAGTAAGACTTCCCTACTCTTATACTTCAACTCTCTTGAAATGAGATCTAATATTCCATTTGCCGTTCTATTTACCTGCTGCACCTATGTGCCAGCTTCTTGTGTTTTGTACACAAGTACCTTCACCTCCTTTTTGTGTTGCAGCTTTCTGCAATCTTTTTCCATTTAAATAATACGCTTTCTTTGGTTCTCTCTTCCAAATTGAACAACTTTGCATTTTCCCACATTATAGTCCTTTTGTCTACTTTTTGCTCACTCACTTAACCAATCAATATCTCACTGTAAACTGTTTGCATTCAACTCAAAATCTGCCTTTCCACTTACATTTGTGACATCTGCAAATTTGTCTACACTACATTTGCTTTCTTCCTCCTAGTGGTTAATATATATTGTAAATATTTGCAGTCTCAGCATTGATCCCTGTGGATCCCTGTTGGTCACGAGTCACCAACCTGAAAAAGAACCTCTTATTCCCTACTTGCTGCTTTCTGCCTAACCAATTTGCTATTCATGCCAAAAACTACCTCCAGCACCATGGGCTCTTATCTAATGTTTTAGTCTTTTGTGAGGTGTCTTGTTGAATGCCTTGTGGAAATCCAAATACAACACATCTACTAGTTCCCCTTTATCCACTCTGGTTGAGCCCTCCTCAAAAAACTCTAATAAGTCAGTCAGGCATGATTTCCCTTTCATGAAACCTTGCTGACTCTGCTTGATTAAATTATGATCTTCCAAACCTTCAGCTATTACTTTGTTAATAATTGGTGCAAACACTTTTTCAATAATAGATGTTGGGCTAATTAGCCTCCTTCCCTTTAATGTCACATTAAAGTTTTCCTGTCCCCTGATACTTCTCCAGAATCCAACAATGTTTGGCAATTTGGAAAATGAATACAACTAATGCATTCCCTATCTCAGTAGCTACCTCTTTTAGAACCCTAGGATGAAAGGTATCTGGTCCAGGGGACATATCCTCCTTTTGCCCCATTAGTTTGTCTAACACCACTATGGCAATGGTACATAAGTTCTTCCCCATATTCTTTAGTATTAGTAGAATGTTCAAAGCAGCTTCCACCATAAAAACTGATGAAAAATATCTGTTTAACTCCTCTGGAATTTTCTTGGCCCCCAAAACTGTCTCCACAGATACATTTCTTAAGGGACCAATGTTCACTTTGACCTCTCTCTTCCTTTATGCATATTTAAAGATGCCGTTATTGCCAGTTATTATATACTTTGCTAGTTTGCCCTTGTAGTTTATTTTCTCTGTGTTTATTACTTTTTTAGTCCTCCTTTGCTGGATTCTGAATTTATCCCAGTCTTCAGGGCTGTCACTGACTTTAGCCTCCTTAAAATCTTTTCCTTTAAATTTAATACTTTCCTTAAAATTCCTTGGTTAACTATGATTGGTTTATCCCTCTCTGAGACTCTTACTTCCTTACTGGGATGTATTTTTGATGAGAAATATGAATTAACTTCTTAAGTGTCTGCTACCTCTTGCTTACTGTTATTGCTGCTAATCTGTCTGCCCAGTTTGCTTTAACTAACTCGATCCTCGTTTCATTGTAATTCTCTTTATTTAACATAAACAAAGTTATTTCCAACCTGAGTTTCTTACTCTCAAACTGAATATTAAATTCTAGCATGTTATGATCATTACTTTCTTGAGGATCTTTTACTCAGAAGTCACTTATTCAACCTGCCTCACCAGATCCAAGATAGTCTGCTCCATGGTCCTCTACTGCAGATCTTTCAGCAGGTGCAGAAAGAGGAGACAACCTACTGTTAGCTCCATCTTCACCTCTACCTCCACATTTGTCTCTGAAGTTCCAATCTGGTCTGGCCTACATGTGATTCCAGACCCACAAATTGTGGTTCATTCTGAACTGCCCTTTGAAATGATTGGTGATTCATTCAGTTGTACTAAATCACTGGGCAAAAGATGCTGGCTTTATCATTAAACATATCCCATTTAACGTTATTTTAAAAAACCCATCCAGTACTTTAAATATTGGCTCCTTTCTCCATTGATACACAGTGACAGATATATATGTCCCATAGGCAATCTGATATGCAACATCTCTTCAAGGATCCTTCAACAGTTCCTTTTAAACCTGTGACCTTTACAACTTGGAAGGACAAAGGCAGCAGAGGAACAAAGATTTGCTTGAAATTAATCTTCACTAATATCTGTGGCACCACTAAGCTTATTTTACGAACTCTCTGGCAAAAGGAGTCGGGGTGGCATTGTTTGATATAGATATTGTAGGTAAGGAATAAGGGTCTGAAATATTTGTACGGAATAAGCACAGTTAGAGAGAAAATATTAAATAGCCTAGTATATTTGAAGTAGTCATCGCTACAGGATCACATGAAATGTTTCCCAGACTGTTAAGTAAAGCAAGGAAGAAAATAATGAAGGCTTTGACCATTATTTTCCAGTTGTCTCTGATTACAAGTGTGGTACTGGAGAATTGGACAACTGCAAATATTGTAGATTATTTAAAAATGAAGAAATAGATAAAGTGAGTTATCATAGATCAGTCAATTTAACCTTAATGGTGGGAAAATTTATTGGAAATAATTTTGAGGATAAGCAAAAGTAATAATTTTAAAAGATAGGGAGTAATCAAATAACGTCAGTTTAGATTTAGTAAGGTCAGGTCACTTCTGACCAACTTGATTGAATTGTTGAGGAAACACAAGGAATAGTTGATGAGTGTAACACATTTGGCACAGTCTACATAGATTTCAGCAATGCCCCACCAAATACGCAGATCACATAATAAATGAACATGCAAACCAAGAGAAGGAACAATTTGAATCCAAAATTGGCTCAGAGGCAGAAAGCAATTTTTTTATTCATTCATGGATGTGGACATCACTAGTTGAACTGGCATTTATTACCCATCCATAATTGCACAGAGGGCAGTTAAGTGTCAACCACATTGCTGTGGGTCTGGAATCAAATGTAGGCCAGACCAGGTAAGGATGGAAATTTCCTTCCCTAAAGGACAGTGGTGAACCAGATGGGCTTTCCCCTGACAATCATCAATGGTTTCATGGTCATCGTTAGACTCTTAATTCCAGATACTTACTTTATGCAAATTTGACCATATGTCACAGCAGGATTTGACCTCATTTCCCCATAATTTTACCAGGGACTCTGGGTTAATAATATAGCGATGAAACCATTAGACCATTTCCTCCCCATTGTTGACAGATTTCTCTGTGAGCACAGCAGGCCAGGCAGCATCCTCTGCTGTGCTTTTCCAGAACCAATCTAATCTTGACTCTTGTTTCCAGCATCTGCAGTTCTTGGTTTTAGCTAGATTTCTCTGTGACTTTTTGTTGAGTAGCTGTTATCAGTGGAGTTCCACAGGACTCAGTCCTGGGATTTTACTATTCATGGTACATTATTGTAATTTAGATTTAAATGTAGGGTACATGACTAAGAAATTTGCAAATAATACTAAACCTGCCCAAATGATATTAAGGAAAAAAATGTAGACTATAAGAACATATTAATAGACTGGTCAGGTGGGCAGAAAGGTGACAAAGGTAATCCATTCCATGAAGAGCAGAACTGAGTATTTGCAAAAGGTAAGTGCAGTGTAGTAGTACAAAATGAGTGACAGGATGCTAAGAAGTGTAACGCAACCAAGGGACCTTAGAGTGCATATTCACAGGTCCCTGAAAATAGCAGAGCAGGTAGATTAAATAAGTTAGAACATGGAACACAGGAGACTATGGGAGATTTAATCAAGATGCATAAAATTGTAGGGAGCCCAGGTAGAATGGGTGGGATGAATCTGTTCACATTAGCAAAGAGGTCAATAATCAGGGGGTAGACATATAAAGTAATAGATAAAAGAATTAGAGTAGAGGAGAAATATTACATCAAACAAGTGGTGGAGTCTGGAATTCACTACCTAAAAGTATGGTTGAGATAGAAACCCTCAACACATTTTTTAAAAAACTTGGATATGTACATGTAGTCTGATAACTTAAAAGAATGGATCCAAAACTGGAAAGTAGAATTAGGCTTAGACAGCCTACTTGGATAACCTGGGCTCCTTCTGTGTTGCAAATTTTCAGTTTAAAAGCATAAAATATAATCAATGTAACATCAAAGCTTTGACTCTTTATCAAAAGTTGGCATCATATCAAATAGGTTGCCAATTCATTAGCAAGTACACCATTCAATTTTCCCTTTGAAACAATAATTCTCAGTGTCTGGAAACAGCTCAGCATGGGGCAAAGTAATATTGATAGATTGCTCTTTCATAATGGGATGTGGTTTTTGCTATAAAAACCAATTTCACTTCCATAATAAAAAGACCCAAATGTCCCATTAAGCAAAGAGAAGCACAATGATTACTTTTCTCTGTAATTAAAAACTCACACTAAAAAAATTAAATTCCATTCAGTTTATTAGTGGGCCATAAATTATATACCAAAACAAGTATTCTTTCACTTTTGAGTGCATGACTGCACTGAATGAATCAATTATATATAAATATTTAATTTCTTGCTCAATAAACTAAGTTAGAAAACATGAGCCTTGAAACGATCTTGAATGGAAATTGAAAATTGTACTAAAATTTCATAACCATGTACTCTTAGGAATTGAGCCACTTACCATTTTCTTTCCTTTCAGTTTTCTCCCCCCTCTACATAGTATACCATGAGACTACAACAGTTCAATAATGCATCTCACCATGACTTTTTGAAGGGAATTAAGGATGAACAACAAGTGCTGGCCTTGCCATTGACATTCACATCTCATTAAAGAACTTTGAAAAATGCTGCTTCCATTTCTCACACAAATCGCATTTTTGCATGTGAGCCTAATTAATGCAGGGTAAGCCTAACCTTATTGTCATCTGTGTTCTACACTAGCATACACACAGTTTCTCACATGAGGCTACCAGATTAAAATCAAAATCAAACATAGCTTTCTACTGCCCTATCTCAGTGTACTGAAGCATATTGTAGTCTTTTTACTATTGTCCTCAGTTAGATTCATTGTCAAAGAGTCATACAGCATGGAAACAGACTCTTCAATCCAACTCATCCATGCCAATCAATTTTCCCAAAGTAAACTAGTCTAGCTTGCCTGCGTTTGGCCCATGTTCCTCTACATCTTTCCTATTCATAAGGCTGTCCAAATGTCTTTTAGATGTTGTAATTGGTCCTGCACCTACCACTTCCTGTGGCAGTTCGTTCCACATATGTACCACCCTCAGTGGGAGAACTTGCCCCTCGGGTCATTTTCAAATCTTTCCCATCTCACCTTAAAAAATATGTCCCCTAGTTTTGAACTCCCCACTTTAGGGAAAAGACTTTTGCTAGTCACCTTATCTAATCTTCATATTTTTATAAATCTGTATAAGGTCAACCTTCAAACTCCTATGTTCCAGTGAACAAAGTCCCAGCTTATCCAGCCTATCTTTGATTCCCAAGCCCTCTAATCATGGTAGCATCCTGGTAAACCTTTTTTTCCAATTTAATAATATTCTTATAGCAGAGCCACCAGAACTGTACATAATACTCCAAAAGTGACCTCACCAACAGCCTATACAACCTCAACATGATGTCCCAACTCTTATACTCAATGGTCTGAGCAATGAAAGCAAACATGCTAAACACCTTCTTAACCACTCTGTCTATCTGTGATGCAACTTTCAAAAAAACTATGTACCTGAACCCCTAGGTGTCTCTGTTTGACAACACTACTCAGGGTCCTACCATTTACTGTATAAGTCCTATTCTTGTTCACTTTACCAAAATACAATACCTTGCATTTATCCAAATTAAATTCCATCTGTCCATTTGCCCAACTGATCAAAATCCCTTTGTACTCTTAGATAGCTTTTTTCACTGTTGACTATACCACCAATTTTGGTGCCATCCTCAAACTTACTAACTAAAATATTTAGAGCTATTAACTCGACAAAGAGCAAAAATCAGATTTGAATCTCTTCTGCTCTGTATGAACCAGCACCATACCATACCATACTGAATGATTTCCATAATCAAGGAACTGTTACTTAAAAGGGGAATTTGAGTGATTCACAAGATTAGCAAGTTTCTCTTTACACCTGGTCCAATTCATTAAATCAAAATGGTTCTCTTTCCCTGTATGATGCTAAACTTCAAGCCAGGTTGTGAGGCCTGAGTATATGATTACTGCAAATGCGCCATTAATTATAAATAAATTGATAAATGTCTTCAGAAAGTCCACGATCATGAGTGTTAATAGTGAGATAACATTGAATGATGGGGGCTATTTTGGAATTTGAGGGTTATGTTATGTTGATTTAGAGACAAGTTATTGTGGACTGTAAATTCCTATAATTACAATAGTGTGGAAACAAGCTATTTGGCCCAATGGGTCCATACCGACTTTCCGGAAAGCATCCCAACCAGACTCACTCCCTACTACCCTATCCCTGTAACTCTGCACTTCCCATGACTAATCCACCTAGCCTACAATTTGAGCATAGCCAATCCACCTAACTTGCACATCTTTGGACTGTGGGAGAAAATTGGACCACCTGGAAGAAACCCATGCAGACACAGGGAGAATGTGCAAATTTCACTCAGACATCTGCTGGAGGCTGGAATTGAGCCCTGGTCCCTGGCGCTCTGAGGCTGCAGTGCTAACCACTGAGCCACCGTGATAGAGCACCTTTATCATTGCATAATCATTTCTGTACCTGATGTGTGAGATAAGGTTAAATAATATGTTATCAGCATTTGAGAATTTAATTTTTTAAAACAGGGATTGTTGGGTTTCAGCTTCCAGTCATGATCTTTAAGAGATAAAAATATCATTTGGAAAAGTTATCTAAGTACATCATTTCCAAAATCATGACTTAGATACCTCTGATGTTAATTGATGAATTGCTTACATTTAGGTGTTCATGACATACAGATAAAACAAACGATCGGAGACTGATAGATTAGTTTGAATTCAATTCATAGGAATCAGGATTCTGCTTCATCTTAGCAGAAGAACAGTTCCATTCTTGCAGAAGACTTCCTAGCATTTTTGATTCAGATTAACAGCTTTGCCTTAGCAGCAAGGCAGATTCTCTAGGTTGTGAGAATTTGTAGATATCTCTTCGCTGTCAGAACTGAAAAGGAATCCAGCCCTTCAGAATGGAAAGGAAACGGATCATCAAAATTGGAAGGAAGTCTTTAAACCCATCTTGTAATGATCAGCAGTTCAAAAAGGAGAGCTGGAATGAATCAGTTAAGAAACAAAATAAAGAGTTAAGAGTAATGTTTCACTGGGATTGAGTATATGAAAAGGATGTTGCTATGAAAAATGGATTGTTTCACATTGACTTTCACACATATATAGTTTTTATCTTCTTTCTTTTAATTAATAAACTTAAATTCTTATGCTAAAAGAGCATTGGCAATACAAATATTACTAGCTACTAAATACCACAGCGATCAACTACAAAACTGAAATATAACATATCAGGCCATGTTTCATTTTAAGATCTGAGCTGTTTAGTATTATCATCAGCTGGGATCATAAAGTGGGGGGCTCATCCAAGAGAGGAATTCATTGAATTTTAGATAAATCTGTGAAATTTTAAAGTATGTGGGGGCACTACGCACAAAAATAGGAGTTGTTCTGAACTCTATTACATGTTGGACTTTAAAAGTTTTTGACTGTTACTAAGAAAATTTTGGGAGTAGAAACTGTAACAGTGGGTTATTTGGAACCTTTTAACAAGAGTTGACAGACAAGTTGAAGGCAGAAACAGAAGGAGGATCTTGTAATGATCACATTAAAGCATTTACTCAACATTTAGAAGAGAGAAGAAATACCCTGAAATTGAGATGCTGCCACTAGACTTAACTAAACTCAACTCAATTTTTTTTGTGTGTTGTTGAATAAGTTGGTTTCTTGTGTTAAAATAACATTTGAAGCCTCGAATGAATACGTTCAGTGACCAACTCCCACAGTAGACAACTGCAAGAAAACATTTGCTACCTATCAGGAGAGATTTCATCTGGGTTCTTACTTGTCCAGGAGTTTCAATGATTGGGATTACAATATGTGAAATACTTAATATATGTGTGGGGTAAATGTGATAAAAAAATTCTGTTGTCCAGGTGTATGAATTGTCTGTGTGATGAATTATCTTGTCCGCCTAAACTATTTTATCAAGTCTACCCCAAACCTCGAAAAACTGCTATTCTCAAGTAATGCTGGAATGTCTATAAGTGTACTGTAGAATAATTTGTTGATTACTTTTCCTTAATTATCCTTGAAAAGTGCCTTGTTTCTGGTCAGAATTCTTTTTATTTACTCATGGAATGTAGGTGTCACTGGCTAGGCCACCTTTTATTGTCCATCCCTAGTTGCCTTTCAGAAGGTGAAACTGAGCTGCTTTCTTGAACCACTGCAGTCCATTTGGTACAGATATACTCACAGTACCAGTAGCGAGGGACTGGCTGGATTTTGACTTAGTGGCACTGAAGGAAATATTTCCAAGCCAGGATGGGTGGTGCTGTTCCCATGTATCAGCTGCCCTTATCCTTCTAGGTAGTACTGGCCATGGGTTTGGAAGGTGCTATCAAAGGAGTTTTTATGAGTAGTTTCAGTGCATAGTATAACTTCTATACACTGTGTTTGAGATGTGCTGGCAATCAAGTGGGCTTCTTTGTCTAGAATGTCACCAAGTTTCATGAAGATTGTTGGAACTGCATTGACCAGGCCAGGGGAGAGTATTCCATCTCACTCCTGAGTCATGGTTTCTAAATGGTGGACAGTCTTTGGGGAGTCAGGAAGTGAACTACGGTCTGCAGAACTCCCAGTTTCTGAACTAGTATGTAGCCACTGGTCTACTGGTCAGAATGAATTTTACGTTTTATCAGACTGGTGAAACGGCCATTGGTTTTAAATTGTTTCTGGTTTAGTATTATGAACAATTCAGCCAGTTTTGTTTTTCAGTTAACAAGGAATAACTAGGTTATTGCAAAAAAGTTCTGCCACTAAAAATTTCATTAAATTCTACAAGGGCTTTTGATTCTTCACTTTTCACGACTAGACCTTGAAATTCTCTTTAGCTTTTTCATTGTGGACTATCTCATTGACTGCTCACTTTCTGGTGGCTCACCTTCCTTTTCTGAGACAATTTTCCCTGGATTCTGAAATTGTAATCCAGCACTTACTCATAGCACAACTGCAGCTTTTCTCAAACTGTGTAGATCACCAAGCCAGTTGAACAGTTATCCCAATGCCTTGGGTGGGGAGCATTTTGTTTAGATTATCGAATGTTCAGATAATCAAATGCCAGATAACACAGTTTAGCCAAGCATCGGGACCTAACGAACTTGTCCAGATAATCCAAAATTTGGATAATTGAGGTTCCTCTGTATTGCCATTAGGTATGCTGCCTGAGCTCTGATTGAACTCTTTTGCACTAAGTAATTACTGCCTATGAGTTTCCTTCACTCTTATTCACAGTTGCACTAAATTGTGAATGACACAGTTTTTTCCAAGTCCCCACAGATCTGAAGACATTTCCTTATGGATGAAGGTTTGCTTGATGAGCTGGAAGGTTTGTTTTCAGATGTTTTGTCACCATACTCGATAACATCATCCATGAGCCTCCAGATGAAGCGCTGGTGGCATGGTCCACTTTCTATTTATGTGTTTAGGTTTCCTTGGATTGGTGTTGTCATTTCCTGTGGTGACATCATTTCCTCTGGTGATGTCATTTCAGGTTCCTTTTCTCAGGGGATGGTAAATGGGATCCAAATCAATGTATTTGTTGATAGAGTTCTGGTTGGAATGCCATGCTCCTAGGAAGTCTCACTTGTGTCTCTGTTTGGCTTTTCCTAGGATGGATGTGTTGTCCCAGTCAAAGTGCTGTCCTTCCTCATCTGTATGTAGGGATACTAGTGAGAGTGGGTCATGTCTTTTTGTGGCTCGTTTATGTTCATGTATCCTAGTAGCTAGTTTTCTGCTTGTTTGTCCAATGTAGTGTTTGTTACAGTTCTTCCAAGGTATTTTGTAAATGACATTAGTTTTGCTTGTTGTCTGTATAGAGTCTTTCAAGTTCATTAGCTGCTGTTTCAGTATGTTGGTGGGTTTGTGGGCTACCATGATGCCAAGAAGTCTGAGTAGTCTGGCAGTCATTTCCGAGATGTCTTTGATGTAGGGGAGAGTGGCTAGGGTTTCTGGAAGGGTTTTGTCTGCTTGTTGGGGTTTGTTGCTGAGAAATCAGCAGACTGTGTTCATTATGTACCCATTCTTTTTGAATACACTATACAGGTGATTTTTCTCTGCTCTGTGTAGTTCCTCTGTGCTTCAGTGTGTGGTGGATCGTTGAACTACTGTTTTAATGCAGCTGCATTTGTGGGTGTTGGGATGATTGCGTCTGTAATTCAGTATTTGGTCAGTATGTGTTGTTTTCCTGTAGACGCTGGTTTGAAGTTCTCCATTGGCTGTTCGCTCTACTGTGACATCTAGGAATGGCAGTTTGTTGTTGTTTTCCTCCTCTTTAAGGAATTTTATGCCAGTAAGGGTATTATTGATGGTCTTGAAGGTTTCCTCTAATTTGTTTGTTTAGTGCTGACGAAGGTGTCATCCACGTAGCAGGCCCAAAGTTTGGGTTGGATGGTTGGCAGAGTTGTTTGTTCGAGTCTCTGCACTACAGCCTCTGCTAAGAACCCGTGGGTGTTCCGTTGGTTTGTCTGTAGGCTTTGTTGTTGAAGGTGAAGCAGGTGGTAAGGCATAGGTCCACTAACTTGACGATATTGTCCTTGCTGATGAAGTTGGTGGTGTTTGGTGTATGTGTCTTTGGTTCTTCTAATAGTGTAGTCAGTGTTTCCTTGGCCAGGTTGATGTTGATGGATGTGAATAGGCTGTTACATCAAAGGAGACCATTATTTCATCCTCTTTTATCTTGGTGTCTTTGATGGGTGAAGCGGATGGACTGGCATGAGTCTTTGACTAAGTGTTTTAGTCTTTGGTGTAGTTCCTTGGCCAATCTGTAAGTTGGTGTTCCAGGTAGCGAGACTATGGGTCTGAGGGGGGCTCCTGGTTTGTGAATTTTGGGTAATCCATATAAGCGTTGTGTGTTGGATATGTCTGGTTTCATCTTTTGGAAGTTGGTCTTATTTATTTCTCCAGATTGCTGACGTTTTTGAATAGGGCTGTGATTTGATTCTCTAGTTGTGGGGTCGGGTCTATCACCACTTGTTGGTAAGTGTTGGCATCTGCAAGTAGTGCGTTCGCTTTCTCGGTGTAGTCTCTTTGATTTAAAATGATTGTTAAGCGTCCTTTGTCTTCAGGTAGGATAACAATGTTTTTATCTTTTTTTAGTCTTTCTAGCACTTTCCTTTCTTATGTATTGAGTGTGTTTCCTTCCTTTGGTGCAACTGTCTGTCTAATGGTTTGCTGGGTTTTCTCTGAGAGTTGGTTGTCTTGTTTTTAATGCTGCTAAGAAATCTTTCTTGTCCGCATCCTGGAAATTGTAATTTAATCCTCTTACTTAGACAGCTTTTTCAGTGTCTGTTAAGGGTCGGTCAGATAAGTTTTTTATCCATGCTTCTGTGTTGTCAGTGTTGTTACTTTGTGTAAGTTTGTCTAGTTTTTTTTGCAGGTCTAGTTTTTTCATTTTCTGTATTTGTCACTGTCTAATGTCTATGGCTTGTTGTACTGTGTCTATCCATTCATGGTCTGTTGCATTAATGAGGAAATTTCCTAGTTGTATTTATGAGACCTATTGTGGGCATCATTAATCATTTCTCTAAGCACACTGATCCGTTTTGCTGAAGAAGGGCTTATGCCCGAAACATCGATTCTCCTGCTCCTTGGATGCTGCCTGACCTGCTGTGCTTTTCCAGCAACACCTTTCTCAGCCCTTATATAGCCTCAGCAGCATATCTTTGCTCTTGTATTCTAGCCCACTTGAAATGAATGCCAACATTACATTTGTCTTCCTATGCCAACTGAACCTACATGTTAACCAATAGAGAATCCTGAACTCGGACTCTCAACTCTCTTTATGCTTCAGATTTCCAAATCATTAGCCATTTACAAAATAGTTACGCGTATTCTTCCTCACACTTTCGCATATTGTATTCCATCTGCCCCTTCTTTGCCCACTCTCCTAACCTGTCCAAGGTCTTCTGCAGCTTCCCCACCTCTTCATCACTACCTGTCTCGCCACCTATCTTTGTGTCATCTGCAAACTTAGCTACAATGGCCTCAGTTCCTTCGTCCAGATCATTAATGTATAATGTGAATAGGTGTGGTCCCAACACTGACCCCTGAGGAATCCACAAGTCACCAACTGCCATCCTGAAAAGACTTCTTTATCTCCACTCCCTGCCAGTCAACCAATTCTCTATCCATGCCAGTACCATGCCCTAAACATGATGGACTCTTATCTCATTTAACAGCCTTCTATACAACACTTTGTCAAAGGCTTCTGGAAATTTAAATAGATCACCTGCACTCACCACCTCAAAGAATTCTGGAAGATTTGTTAGTCATGACCTCCTCTCGATAAAGCCATGCTGATTCAGCCGTATTTTACTATGCACTTGCAAGTAATCTGCAAGCTCATCCTTAATAATGGACTTCAAAATCTTACCAATGATCAAGATCAGGCTAATTGGTCTACAGATTCCTGGTCTGATTCCTTCCCGTCTCAAAAGGGATATTAGAATAGCCATTTCCCAGTCCTTTAGGACCTTCCTGACTCCAGTGATTACTGAAAGATTGCCTCCAATGCCTTCATAATTTCCTCAGCTTTCTCCTTCAGAACCCTATGTAGTCCATCCAGCCTGGGTGATTTATCCACCTTCAGATCTTTCAGCTTCCCTAGCACCTTTTTCTTAGTGATGGCCCCCGAGCTTCTTGAAGTTCTGGTATGCCACTGGTGTCTTCCACCACGAAAACTGATGCAAAGTACCTAATCAGTTCCTCAACCATTTCTTTGTTCCCCTTTACTACTTCTCCAGCCTCATTTTCCACTGATCCAATGTCCACTTAGCACCTCTCTTATGTTTCAAAAATCTAAAAAAAACTTACAATCTCCTTTGATATTACTAGCCAGTTTACCCTTATTTTTCATTATCTCCCCTCTTATTGCTTTTTCAGTTGTTCTTTGTTGGTTTTCAAAGGCTTCCGAATCCTTTGGCTTCCCAAGAATCTTCACCACATTGGATGATTTTCCTTTTGCTTTTATTTTGCTAATATTTATTTATTATTATTTATAATTACTTGTTATGATTAACTATTATTTATTTGCTATTATATTTACAGTCAAATGTAGTCACCTTTTGGAACTGACTGTTCCCTGAATGTTACAATGATTCCCAGATTGTTAGTTCCTATAGCGCAAAACGGATATAAAAAAGGAAGTAATCACAAGATCATGTAAAAATGCTGAAAATTGACAAACAATTGAAACATTTTTGCACTTTTTAAAATACTCTCTGGCACACTAACAAATAAAAATGGTTCTGAAGCCTTATCATGTGGTGTTCCAGATGCCAATAATAAGTTGTTGACAGAAGTCTTTGCATCACCTTCATGGATTTGGCATCATAAGGTTTTAATGTACATTTTTGTTTCAGTTCATGCTTTCATTTCAGTTTATTATGTTGCCAACAGAAGGATTATGCCCTGGGGAGAAATTTCTTATGTACAATGTACCCTCAGGAATATATGTTTCAAGAAACAATGTTTACTTGGACCAAGGAGAAAGTGAGGATTGCAGATGCTGGAGTATCAGAGTCGAGAGTGTGGTGCTGGAAAAACACAGCAGTTCAAGCAGCATCTGAGGAAAATAGCACCTGCTCCTCAGATGCTGCCTGACCTGCTGTCTTTTTACTTGGACCAAGTCAATTGTTGATAAGTCATCCATTGCAATATGCATCATAGAACATAGAACATAGAACAATACAGCACAGAACAGGCCCTTCGGCCCACGATGTTGTGCCGAACATTTGTCCTAGCTTAAGCACCCATCCATGTACCTATCCAATTGCCGCTTAAAGGTCACCAAAGATTCTGACTCTGCCACTCCCACAGGCAGCGCATTCCATGCCCCCACCACTCTCTGGGTAAAGAACCCACCCCTGACATCTCCCCTATAC